>NC_054547.1:21232000-21532000 GCF_017654505.1 Polyodon spathula
TTTAGCTCCGCTGGGTTTTCTCGGATTTCCCACATCAAGCAGGTGTCACAGATTACTGGCTTGAAGACCATGTTGAGGTTTTTTTTTTTTTTTTAAGTTTAGTTTCTTCTGCAGCCGTCAACCTGCTTTCAAACTGCTTCGAAACTGCTCTGTACTTTTCCACGCCTGTACTTCTCCCACTCGCTGTCGCTGGGAAGACTGCCTCGTTTAACTGCGTTGTTCTGCTGTGCTGTTGGCTCCTCCCCTCGCCCGTGTCTCAAAACGGCGCTGAATTTGAATCAGCTGCTCCGAGTTTCAGCTTGTTTGTTATCAGAAAAACACACGCGGCTGTTTGACTTTGAGCTGCTGCTGTGTTTCCCCAATGTCCTCTGTTTTCTGATTAAAGCAATTCAAGATGCAATTTCTCCTTTCTGCTTCGAAACTGCTCTGTACTTTTCCACACCTTTACTTCTCCCACTCGCTGTCGCTGGGAAGACTGCCTCGTTTAACTGCGTTGTTCTGCTGTGCTGTTGGCTCCTCCCCTCGCCCGTGTCTCAAAACGGCGCTGAATTTGAATCAGCTGCTCCGAGTTTCAGCTTGTTTGGTATCAGAAAAACACACGCGGCTGTTTGACTTTGAGCTGCTGCTGTGTTTCCCCAATGTCCTCTGTTTTCTGATTAAAGCAATTCAAGATGCAATTTCTCCTTTCTGCTTCGAAACTGCTCTGTACTTTTCCACGCCTGTACTTCTCCCACTCGAAATGGATCCGGATATGCTGGCTGTCATCCTGGGACCAGCGGAGGAATGCTTAGGCCCTGACCACTCTGGTGCACCAATCTGGCACCTGTAGGTCAGATCCCTTGCCCTGTGCTTCTAGAAACCCTGCCATGGTGTCTGCACCTCCTGTGACTGGGCCTGGGTCCCAGGGCAATGCTCCACCAAGCACAGTTGTTCACCTGGTCTCCTACTGCGTCCCCCCTGAAACCCCTGATGGAACTGAGCAGTCGGCAGATGTCAATGGTATTCCCCCTGCCACCTGCTAGGGGTTCAAGGGTCACTTTGTCAGGTCAAGGACTGTCATCTCTAGGGATGAAACGATAGTAAATTTCCATGATACGAATAGTTGAGAGCCCACTCTTTCACGATACACTTTTTTATTATCACGATAGTAGCGGTTGTTTTTCAATTACTTTTTTAAACTGAATAAAAAGAAAAAAAATAACAAGTTATGTCTTTTTTTTCCTCGTGAGATATGGTCTGCAACACAAGGAAGCTACAGACTTTAAAAAAGAGCAAGATTCTCAAGAATGAAAAAACTTACAAGCACACAGGTTGAAGAAAAATAATCGTCTTTATATTACCATCATTAATAGTTGCAAAAAATTATACCTTTAAGTCTGTCAAAAAGGGACTGCAAGCTTTTTTCCTCCTTCTGCTTTATTTACACATTTTATTTATTTAAATGTACTTAGAAACAGTACATAATAACAAAATATGAAGCATCTGTATTTCATTCAATACATTTAAAGTAATTGCTATACACATACTGCTAACTATTCTCTTTCACATAGTCTGCAAAATAAATAAGTCATTTTATACTATACCACCTATAAGTATGGAATACAGCAGTATGGACATGATGCTCTTTATGCATATTCCTTTTTTGTCATTATTTAATTTAAAAAACACATTTCAATACCATTATCAACTTCACTCGAGGTAGCCTGTTTTTCTGGTGGCATAATAGCCTATAATGTGTACATTTTCATGGACGTATTGAAATTATATACCGATAATTGAGGGTGGAATGGAGTACAGTATACAGAGGGAGCCGAACTGGAAAAAAAGTACATTATTAAAGTGACCTTGCTTGTTGACTGATGATGCTTTTTAATGCCACCTGGTGCTAAGTACGGAAGGGCATGTTCCTTTTTTCGTTGTTGTGCTTTTGCCACATTCTGCGGATTGGATGTACATCCCATGGTACTGTATTTCCCCGCTATATATTTTTTTGTAGTGAAAGTACACACTAGGGCTATCAGTTAAGCCTCAAAATAGAAATCGATTAATTTGGTTCACAAAGTATAATCATTCTAGTAAATATCGACGATTGCACCATAGATTTTTGGTGCATTCCTCTCCACTTGACGTTATTATTTTAATATCACTGCAGTTAAGTAAAATAACAACTGAATGTGAGGGGTAATTAATGTAAGCTATATGAACTAGACATAAGTTTACGAAAAACGAATTTTCTTTTTTTTTTTAGTTCAGCTTTTTTTTTTTTTAAACAGCTGCATCATCACGCATTTCACCTTGTTAATACTGTACCACCTAACCTTCACTATATGTGAAACACAATGCGGAAATCCCGGCAATAAAAAATAATAATAATAATAATAATATATAATAATAATAATAATAATAATAATAATAATAATAATAATAATAATAATAATAATAATAATAATAATAATAAAAATAAAATAAATAAATAAATTGATTTACTTACCACACATTGCATACCCGCTGATCCTTACTCCAAAATTACGTTTAACATCACTGATCATTGATTTATTTATTTTGAACATTATCAAATAATGTTAAATGTTAGCTCGCGTGGTTCGGGAGGCGTGCAGCAGGGGGCTTCCAATTTCCTGTCAATTAGTACCTATTTTCTATTTAAGCCCTGATCACTTGCACCTTTGCTGTCTAGCGTTTTGTTTTGGTAGCAAACGCTCATCGCATGGTCGCTGTCTTCGCTAGCTACGCTACTACTATCTGCACTCAGTGCGGCTGCAGTTCCTCAAAAAAAAACAAAAAACTTTTTTTCCCCATACAAATACATAAGGAAGACTACCGCCAACGACAACTTTCATTGCCCCTTACTAACAGGTAAGTATAGCACAGCTCCATTGTCTTTTAAGACCAAGACACTGTACTAGCACTTAGCGTCTCCGCTCTGCGGGTCAGCTGACGCTTCGGCGTCTAGTGCATAGCGTCTCTATGCTCAGTACATTAGCTTCGGCGCTTTGGTGCAGCGCTTCATAAGAACATAAGAACATAAGAAAGTTTACAAACGAGAGGAGGCCATTCGGCCCATCTTGCTCGTTTGGTTGTTAGTAGCTTATTGATCCCAAAATCTCATCAAGCAGCTTCTTGAAGGATCCCAGGGTGTCAGCTTCAACAACATTACTGGGGAGTTGATTCCAGACCCTCACAATTCTCTGTGTAAAAAAGTGTCTCCTATTTTCTGTTCTGAATGCCCCTTTTTCTAAACTCCATTTGTGACCCCTGGTCCTTGTTTCTTTTTTCAGGCTGAAAAAGTCCCTTGCGTCCACACTGTCAATACCTTTTAGAATTTTGAATGCTTGAATTAGGTCGCCACGTAGTCTTCTTTGTTCAAGACTGAACAGATTCAATTCTTTTAGCCTGTCTGCATATGACATGCCTTTTAAGCCCGGAATAATTCTGGTCGCTCTTCTTTGCACTCTTTCTAGAGCAGCAATATCTTTTTTATTCGGCTTCGGCGCTCTGTGCTTAGTGCCTCGGCACTTGGGGCTTGGTGCACGCACCTCGGCGCCTCAACACTCTTCGCACGCAGTACACGCACCTCGACGCTCGGTGCACCAACGCCTTGCCCTTCGATACACGCACCTCGGCATTTGGTGCATTGATCAAGACACTATGACGCATCCCGCCATTAAAATGTCTGGGTTTCATCGTTGCGTCACCTGCCAGGCTAAATTGCCGGCGAGCGACCCACATGAGGACTATGTGGCATGCCTGGGACCAGAGCACGCCGCGTCTGCCTTGGCAGACAGATCGTTTTGTTCGCTGTATGCTAATTTTCAACAGCACTCTCTTCGCCAGGGGGCGAGGAGAGCAGTGGGGAGCCACTCCCCTTCCTCTGGGTCGTCCTGCACGGTGTCTGCTCCTACACTGCCTGTAAAATTAGTTATCGAGGAGCCCCTCCCAGCTTACAGCTGGTCAGAGATCCCCAGAGCATAGACGTGCTTGGGAACGTTCCCGTAGCCCGCCTATCCGATACAGAGGCCCCTCCCCTCACAGGGAGCGCCGATCTCGCTCCATTTCACCCCATCATAGGGGACGCTCTCGTTCCCCTCGCCGGGACAGACGCCATAGGGACAGGTTAGACATGGCTGCGCTCACGTCCAAGATGTCCCAGTTTATGGATGTAATGATGGGTCAGCAATCATTCCTCATGTCGCTGACTAAGAGGGCACCACAGACCACTGATGCTCCGGCCGGGCCGACAGGGGGGTTTGGGACGCAGATGCAATCTCCAGGGATGCATCAAGAAGTGAGCCTCCCGTTGAGGAGGGTAGTTTGGAGGCCGAACTAATCTCTCACAACTCAAAGCAGGACACTGAGTTGGAGGTGTTGGACACCAATGACCTCTTGTGGTCACTGGTGGGGCGAGCAACTCGCCACTTAGGAATTGAGTGGCCAGCTGTGGAATTACCTTTGAGGTCGCTATTTGAGTCATCGTCTGTGCGGTCTCCACAGCCCAGGACGCTCCCAGCCTTCCCGGACTTTATTAAGGAGGTGCAATCCACCTGGGGGACCCCAGCCTCTTCACCGGCAACTTCGCGGAAAGCTTCCACGTTTGCCATGCAGGGAGCGAGTGAGGCGGGACTGGCATCTTTTCCACCAGTCGATGTCTCCTTCATGGCCCTGGTCAAGACACAGACGCTCTCGGGCCTAACTAAGGACTCTGCATGTCCTAATCGACAGTGCAGGATCACGGAGGTTCATTTAAAAAAGGGCTATGCAGCGGCTACAGAGGCAGTCAGATTGTTCAATGTGGCCAGCCTCCTGTCAGTCTACCAGGCGTCGCTGGTGAAAGACCTCCCTGAGCACCTTTCAACGTCACTAAGGGCGGAATTGGCGTTGATTGCTCAGTTCCTTGTTAAGAGAGCCCAGCTAAATGCTCGGGCCCAGGGCAGGAGTATTGTGTCTGTAGTAGTCGGCAGAAGGCAGCTCTGGCTCTCGCAGGCGAGAGCCCAAGAGCCTGACAAGACCCCGTTACTAGACGCTCCCATCACACCGGGGCACACGTTTGGTCCAGCAGTGGAGGAGATGCTGTAGCGCTCTGCTAAAGCCCGGGAGGCATACCAGCAGATGATGAAAATGTGGCCGCATAAGCCCTTCCGGCCTTTCCGCCAACAGGAGCATCAGTGGCGTAAAACACCACCACAGCACCTACCGCGGCCGCGGGGTGCTAAGACACCTCCCTCAGCTGCAGCAGTGCGCGGTCAGCCTCCATCTTCTGGACCGCGGCACGTAGAATGGCGCCCTAGAGGAGGTGGCAGGTCACGCCCTCGTGACTCTGGCCAGGACCCTCGGGGACGGGCACAGCCAAAGCAGCCCTGAGACATCCAGGCAGCTATTAGCCCACCCTTACACCGTTCCACAGCTCCAGTTCTGGCAACAATACACCAACGACATCTGGGTGCACAAAACCATTTCCACCGGGTACACCCTTCAGTTCCGGTTAAAGCCTCCCCCCTTCAGTGGGGTGGTCGTCACTGCAGTGAAGGACTCGGTTTAGTCCTCAGCTCTGAATGCGGAGATACAGGCACTGCTCAGGAAGCGTGCCATTCAACAACTAGACCCTGCTCTGATCGACCAGGGGTTCTATTCCAAATACTTCCTAGTGCTCAAAAAGGAGGGCGGGTTCTGCCCTATTTTAAATCTGCGAGTACTGAACAGATACCTACGGCAATTATCGTTCAGGATGCTTACGCACAGGCACATCATCCAGTCAGTCTGACATGGCAACTGGTTTACCACCGTGGACCTGACAGATGTGTACTTTCACGTTCCCATCTGTTCGGGTCACAGGAAGTATCTGCGTTTCGCATTCCAGAACAGGGTGTACGAGTTTTGTGTCCTCCTATTCGGTCTGTCTCTAGCTCCTCGAACCTTTTCGAAGTGTATGAACGCTACTCTAGCTCCCTTGCGGGCTCAAGGCGTCCGACTGCTGAACTATCAGTGCGCAGTCGAAGGAGCAGCTGGCACAGCACACAGTGATAGTTACGGACCATCTGCAGCGGCTGGATCTGAAGGTCAAGTCAGAGAAGAGCTGCTTCGTGCCAAGCCAACAGACCGAATTCGTGGGTCTGCATCTGGACTCAGTGTCCATGGAAGCAACCTTGTCGACACAAAGAGTTGCCTCGCTGGAAAGGTGTCTCTCCCTGTTCAGGATGAGAGAAACAATCAGCATGGAGCTGTGTCAACGCATGCTGGGGCTGATGGCTGCCACCTCACAAGCCCTTCCTTTGGTCTTTTTACACCAGAGACCTCTACAGGCCTGGTTCAATGCCTTCGCGTTACATCCGCGGAGAGACAAACACAGCAGGTTGACGGTATCCCGAACCTGCTGGGAAGCACTACGCTGGTGGAAAGTTCCATCAAACATCTGCCAGGGCGTTTGCTTGGGTCCCATCTTCCGGAAGTGGTTATGACCGACCCTGGAACGGCTCAGGGACCCGCGGAGTGTGGTCAGGACCCTGGAGGACAGCCCACATCAATGCTCTGGAACTCAGAGCAGTGGACCTCGCCCTCCGGCACTTCTTGCAGGTGCTTCTAGACAAGCACGTGTTGGTGCGGTCGGACAACACCACGGTTGTGGCGTATATCAACCGCCAGGGCAGTCTACGGTCCCCCCGCCTTCACCGAATAGTAGCACAACTATTGCTATGGGCACAGCCGCGTTCGACCTCTCTGCACGCGGTTCACCTACCGGGCATAGCCAATTACGCAGCGGACCTCCTATCCAGAGGAGGCCCTCTTGCAGGGGAATGGCGTCTCCACCCTCAGGTGGTAGAGCGTATCTGGGAATGGTTCGGCATAGCGCAAGTAGATCTCTTCGCTTCGCGAGAGACCACGCACTGCCCCCTATGGTTCTCAGTGAGGGACCCCGACAGCCCCCTAGGAGTCGACGCACTGGCTCACGAATGGCAGCCAGTCCTCCTATATACATTTCCACCGATTCCAATGCTCCCCGTCCTCTTAGAGAAGGTCAGGGTAGAGCAAGCGACAGTGATTCTGATCGTTCCTCGGTGGCCTCGGAGAATTTGGTTTCCGAGCATGGTGCAGTTACTGCACGGTCAACTGCGGGAGCTTCCCCTGCGAGCAGACCTATTGTCCCAGGCCGAAGGACGGCTTCGGCACCCGAACCCCAAGCTCATGCAGCTATGGGCTTGGCCCCTGAGTGGGAGCGCCTGTCAGCCTTAGGGCTTTCGACGGCAGTAATTTCGACCAACCAGAGTGCTAGGGCGCCCTCTACTAAAACCAATTCCAAAATGTTTTTCCAATATTACAACAGCAAGAGAACATTCAAAGAGGAGATTAAATGTTTAAGAGATACAAATGGCAAAATCGTAGAGGAAGAAAAAAAAATAGCAAATATGTTAAATGATTACTTTTCACAAGTTTTTACAAAGGAAGATACTGACAACATGCCCCACATGCCATCCAGTTCCTGTCCAGTTTTAAATAACTTTAGCATAACTGAGGCAGAAGTGTTAAAGGGACTAGGAGCTCTTAAAATAAACAAATCCCCTGGGCCGGATGAGATCCTCCCAGTAGTACTCAAAGAAATGAAAGAAGTAATTTACAAACCGCTAACCAAGATCATGCAGCAGTCTCTTGACACAGGGGTGGTACCGACAGACTGGAAAATTGCAAACGTAATACCGATCCACAAAAAGGGAAACAAAACTGAACCAGGTAACTACAGACCAGTAAGCCTGACTTCTATTATATGCAAACTTATGGAAACTATAATAAGATCCAAAATGGAAAATTACCTATATGGTAACAGGGTACTGGGAGATAGTCAACATGGTTTTAGGAAAGGGAGATCGTGCCTAACTAACTTGCTTGATTTTTTTGAGGATGCAACATCGATAATGGATAATTGCAAAGCATATGACATGGTTTATTTAGATTTCCAGAAAGCTTTTGACAAAGTCCCGCACAAAAGATTAATTCTCAAACTGAACGCAGTTGGGATTCAAGGAAACACATGTACATGGATTAGGGAGTGGTTAACATGTAGAAAACAGAAAGTACTGATTAGAGGAAAAACCTCAGAATGGAGTGTGGTAACCAGCGGTGTACCACAGGGATCAGTATTAGGTCCTCTGCTATTCCTAATCTACATTAATGATTTAGATTCTGGTATAGTAAGCAAACTTGTTAAATTTGCAGATGACACAAAAGTAGGAGGAGTGGCAAACACTGTTGCAGCAGCAAAGGTCATTCAAAATGATCTAGACAAGATTCAGAACTGGGCAGACACATGGCAAATGACATTTAATAGAGAAAAGTGTAAGGTACTGCACGCAGGAAATAAAAATGTACATTATAAATATCATATGGGAGATATTGAAATTGGAGAAGGAATCTATGAAAAAGACCTAGGAGTTTTTGTTGACTCAGAAATGTCTTCATCTAGACAATGTGGGGAAGCTATAAAAAAGGCTAACAAGATGCTCGGATACATTGTGAAAAGTGTTGAATTTAAATCAAGGGAAGTAATGTTAAAACTGTACAATGCACTAGTAAGACCTCATCTTGAATATTGTGTTCAGTTCTGGTCACCTCGCTATAAAAAAGATATTGCTGCTCTAGAAAGAGTGCAAAGAAGAGCGACCAGAATTATTTCGGGCTTAAAGGCATGTCATATGCAGACAGGCTAAAAAAATTGAATCTGTTCAGTCTTGAACAAAGAAGACTACGTGGCGACCTAATTCAAGCATTCAAAATTCTAAAAGGTATTGACAGTGTCGACGCAAGGGACTTTTTCAGCCTGAAAAAAGAAACAAGGACCAGGGGTCACAAATGGAGTTTAGAAAAAGGGGCATTCAGAACAGAAAATAGGAGACACTTTTTTACACAGAGAATTGTGAGGGTCTGGAATCAACTCCCCAGTAATGTTGTTGAAGCTGACACCCTGGGATCCTTCAAGAAGCTGCTTGATGAGATTTTGGGATCAATAAGCTACTAACAACCAAACGAGCAAGATGGGCCGAATGGCCTCCTCTCGTTTGTAAACTTTCTTATGTTCTTATGTTCTAGGTTGCAGTATGCGTACAAGTGGCAGCTGTTCCAGAATTGGTGTATGGCGGGGGGGCCATGACCCAATCTCTTGTCCTATGGCAGTAATATTACAGTTTCTACAGAAACTGTTAGATGAAGGGAAGTCTCCCTCTACACTTAAAGTGTATTTAGCCGCCATATCAGCTTGCCATGTACGAATTGACGGATTATCAACAGGAACGACCAAATTACCATCATGGGGCCTTGACGTGGTGCTAGAAGCCCTTACCAAGGCACTGTTCGAGCCTCTCCACACAGTGGATATGAAGCTCATGTCTATAAAAACTGCCTTTTTGGTGTCAGTAGTGTCAGCAAAACGCGTCAGCAAGTTACATGCACTGTCAATACATCCTTCATGTATCCGCTTCGCAGGAGACAGTTCTAAGGTCTCCATGCACCCAAATCCAGCCTTTTTACCAAAGGTTATATCTCCGTTCCACATGAACCAGCCAGTCGAGTTGACGGCATTCCATCCTCCTCCGTTTTCCTCTCCAGAGGAACAACGGTTATACATGCTCTGCCCTGTGTGGGCATTGAGGTGTTATATTGACCGTACAATGACTGTGAGGCAAACAGAACAACTGTTCATATGCCATGGTTCTAAGACCTTGGGTCAGCCGTTGTCAAAACAACGCCTTTCTCACTGGATAGTGGATGCTATTAAATTAGCCTATGAGTCTGCAGGCCTTCCACCGCCAGGGCAGTTGAAGGTGCATTCCACTAGGGGTATGGCAACGTCCTGGGCCCTTTTAGAGGGGTGCCAGTGTCTGATATTTGCGCGGCAGCCAGTTGGGCTACACCGCATACCTTTATGAGGTTTTACAGATTAAACGTGCTGGATTCCTCTGCTCCATTATTTGGAGCATCTGTACTACACTCTATGGCACCTCAGGATGCCAATGTAGTGTTTAATACCCCACCTTAGGACAGGTGTCATTGCGAGCATAGACGCTGAGGCGCAGATCCGCATATGCCTAGATGTATTTCCTACGCAGTTGCGTTAAGTCTGTCCTACTGCCGAGAATCCTCCCTCGCGACGGCTTGGATACACTGTTCCCATACCTTGATGGTTATTTTCAAATTGAAAGGGAATGATAGGTTGCAGATGCAACCCCGGTTCCCTGAAAGAGAAAATAACCATCAAGCCATGAGGTCGCTCTGGAAGCCTTCACGGCCTGAAGATCAAAAGAGGAAGAGAGTCTCCACCCGTTGTGTATTGTAAGCTCCCAGGGGGGTGGGCTTACACATCAGCTCACGCGGAGGCCTATCGGCAGCTTTGCTATAAAGCTCAGCCAATCCTACTGCCTGACGGCAATATCCCATACCTTGATGGTTATTTTCTCTTTCAGGGAATCAGGGTTGCAACAGCAACCTATCCTTCTACACCGACAAGGATTTTAATCACAATAACCAAATATATTCTACCCGGCTTCACTCAAGCCAATGGTTAATTCTAATCATAACCGCTAGATGGCAGTATAACACCACAAATTTTATACAGTCTCTAAGCTGGTTTGCTATCACTGTGAAGCTCACACGCGCCAGCTTTTCTATACATTCCTGCAGTTTTTTGTCATTCTGAGGGATTTGCAGGAGACCCCCTCCTCCTCAACCTTTTGTAGCAACAGACATTCTCCAATTTCAACAGTTCCCCTCTTCAAGGACCTGGTCATGAAGCAACCTTACTCAGCTGTTTTCGAGATGCTCAGTATCTACCATCATAGTAACGTCCTGATTTCCTGCATCACGCATCCATTCCTGTGACTTATTCCTGTTCCCAGATTCGTGTTTCCTCATCTGGTGCTGCTTCTCCAATCCGACCAGCTTCATCAAAGTCGTCATTTCATCAAAGCAAGCCGCTAGTCAGCCATGGAACCATGTCCTACGATTTACCAATGTTCCAGTCAATGTCCTCCTACCCCCAATAGAAAATAAACTGCTTCCAACCAATCAATAGGTTTTGCAGACACCTCGGAGCAACATATTCTTCATCCTCTCTGGTTCTGCAGCGGTCTCGGATCTCTGCAATCTTCATCTCTGCCCAAAAGCAGCCCCATCTCTGGCTCCATCTAAATCGGCCTTAACACTGAAAAACCAATATCTGCTGCATTCAGCAGATCCCTACTCTCTGCAACAGACCACCACACTCTACCGATGGTAGTCCTGCGTTCTCTATTTCAGATCTCTGCTTCAGCCGATCTCTGCTCTCACAGCTGGGCCTCTGCACACTACTGACAGCACTCCTTTGTTTTCTTCCTCAGACCTGTGTTTAGCAGATCCCGCCCTCTACTGTTAATTGCTCCTCACTACAGCAGATCTCCACTCCCTCTTCAGATCAGTTCACTACTGCAGCTGCAAAAGTCACTCTAGTTTACTGTTTAAGTCTGCAGCTACACTTCTCCAGAGCCTACAATGCTCCAGCCTTCATCCAATATGCAGATCGTGGCAGCATTCCCACAATCAATGGTAACGCTAATCTCCATCTAATCCAAATACGGGGCACTTCTTCAGCAATCCTATTCATATCTCCGCTCATCCTCCCAAATGTTACAGCATTAATACTTGGTTTGAGACGTGGCACGAGACTGGAAATCTGTCTTGATTATGAGTTAAAGATTTCCACTATTAAGAGAATAACTGGCGTTGGGAAACCCAAATCTCTGAATGTGAGTTTACCTTTTCCATTTCAAGCAGACATGATAGTAGCAAACCGCTGAACGATCCTGTATTAACTAACACATAGAAAGGCAGCATCTCATCTTTGCCCTCATTTCTAGAATATGAGGCGCAAAGGAGCCGTGTTTCCCCAGTAGCCGATTCATGTTCGTTTAGTCCAGCTGCCACCTCAGCCCTTGGTTCCAGCTCTTCTTCTGCCTTTACTTTCGGTATCCAAGTTCAGTCGATTGGTCCCATTTGATTCCACAACCCCCATCCAGAATCCTCAACTTCTCCAGATGCTATTTGACTGACATGTAATCTGCTCAGCATTACATGTCTGCAGCCCTCCACCTTGTTCAAGCGCTCCTATTCTACAGCCTGCTCAGTGTCTTCAATCCTCTGAACCCAGATTCAAATAATCATAGCCATTCAATCAAAACCTGTCTCTCATGGTCCGTGCTAGGGATTCTCTCCAACTCCCTCCAGTCTCTCCATATTCAGCATTCTGCCTGACCCTCTGTGGGATTCTTAAGAGCTTTCCCCCTGCCTCACCTTCCTGTCTGTCTATGTCAACATATATTCTCCATTTGCTAATTTCCACTCTTCTGAAAAGCCGCTTCTCCCCCTAAAATGATTTACCCATAAGAACATAAGAGCATAAGAAAGTTTACAAACGAGAGGAAGCCATTCGGCCCATCTTGCTCGTTTGGTTGTTAGTAGCTTATTGATCCCAAAATCTCATCAAGCAGCTTCTTGAAGAATCCCAGGGTGTCAGCTTCAACAACATTATTGGGGAGTTGATTCCAGACCCTCACAATTCTCTGTGTAAAAAAGTGCCTCCTATTTTCTGTTCTGAATGCCCCTTTGTCTAATCTCCATTTGTGACCCTTGGTCCTTGTTTCTTTTTTTAGGTCAAAAAAGTCCCTTGGGTCGACATTGGCAATACCTTTTAGAATTTTGAATGCTTGAATTAGGTCGCCGCATAGTCTTCTTTGATCAAGACTGAACAGATTCAATTCTTTTAGCCTGTCTGCATATGACATGCCTTTTAAGCCTGGAATAATTCTGGTCGCTCTTCTTTGCACTCTTTCTAGAGCAGCAATATCTTTTTTATAGCGAGGTGACCAGAATTGAACACAATATTCAAGATGAGGTCTTACTAGTGCATTGTACAGTTTTAACATTACTTCCCTTGATTTAAATTCAACACTTTTCACAATGTATCCAAGCATCTTGTTAGCCTTTTTTATAGCTTCCCCACATTGTCTAGATGAAGACATTTCTGAGTCAACAAAAACTCCTAGATCTTTTTCATAGATTCCTTCTCCAATTTCAGTATCTCCCATATGATATTTATAATATACATTTTTATTTCCTGCGTGCAGTACCTTACACTTTTCTCTATTAAATGTCATTTGCCATGTGTCTGCCCAGTTTTGAATCTTGTCTAGATTGTTTTGAAAGACCTTTGCTGCTACAACAGTGTTTGCCACTCCTCCTACTTTTCTGTTGTCTGCAAATTTAACAAGTTTGCTTACTATACCAGAATCTAAATCATTAATGTAGATTAGGAATAGCAGAGGACCTAATATTGATCACTGTGGTACACAACTGGTTACCAAACTCCATTCTGAGGTTTTTCCTCTAATCAGTACTTTTTGTTTTCTTCATGTTAACCACTCCCTAATCCATGTACATGCGTTTCCTTGAATCCCAACTGCGTTCAGTTTGAGAATTAATCTTTTGTGCGGGACTTTGTCAAAAGCTTTCTGGAAATCTAAATAAACCATGTCATATGCTTTGCAATTATCCATTACACATTTGGTGTAACAAAAATTTTTTTTTGGTTCCTGGGTAGTAAATGTTATTTCCTAATTGCTTTTGCCTCAAAAATATAGAAAATGGTATTATTCCCCACAAACTTTGCTTTTGTGACCAGGACAGTGATATTTTGAAATGTACCTATTTTCCAGAACATTCCAGATAGATTCAGTGCTGAGTAAACTTGGAGTAACTTCTAGAACTTTCCAGTGATATAAATAGTAGTATAAATACAGGGGCCTTAAGCCCACCAGTTCAGTTTAGTTCCAGCTGCCTAAATGGATACATATCTGCATTTTCCTGAGATGGCATCAAGAGGCTGCAATGGTAGCATTCCTGATGGGTCTCCAAGGCGGTTTTACCAAGTTTCCCATCTATCTTTGCCTTTGGGACAGCAGGGACACCAAGGCGCACTACCACAGGCGGGACTGGCCACAGCGGACCAAGTTCTCTGTGGGGAGGAATAACGTCAAGTGGGAGTCACTGGTGGACCCCCGGAAGATGCTGATGCCACCACTGCACATCAAATTGGGTCTTATGAAACAATTTGTCAGAGTTCTAGACAAGGAGTCGGCAGCCTTCAAGTACCTTCAAGACTTCTTCCTTAAGCTGTCTGAGGCAAAGGTCAAAGCCTGTGTCTTCGTCGGACCACAGATAAAGAAGATCCTGGAGTGCAATGAATTCTCCAAGAAGCTCACTAGTGAGGAGAAAGCGGCTTGGAACAGCTTTGTCGCAGTGGTTTGGGGCTTACTGGGCAATCACAAGGCCGAAAACTATGTGGAGCTGGTTGAGACTCTGGTGAAGAATTACGGCACATTGGGCTATAGGATGTTCTTCAAAGTCCATATCCTTGATGCTCATCTTGATAAATTCAAGGAGAACATGGGAGCGTACTGGGAGGAGCAAGGCGAGCTCTTCCACCAGGATATACTGCACTTTGAACATTGCTACCAAGGACAGTATAACGAGAACATGATGGGAGAATACATTTGGGGGCTGATTCGTGAAAGTGATTTACAGTACAATCGTAAAACCCAAAAAACTACTCACTTCTAAATCTTGTGTGGTCATTTTTGTATTACTTTAGTATAAATACATGTTAATTTGGATTCATATGTTGTTTTTTTCTGACTTTAAGTGAACGAAAAGACTGTTTTCTCATTGGAAGTAGGTAAATTTCAAAATATCACTGTCCTGGTCACAAAAGCAAAGTTTGTGGGGAATAATAGCAATTTTCCATACTTCTGAGGATTAAGCAATTAGGAAATAACACTTACTACCCAGGAACAAAAAATGTGTTACATAGTGTTATCGATGTTGCATCCTCAAAAAAATCAAGCAAGTTAGTTAGACACGATTTCCCTTTCCTAAAACCATGTTGACTGTCTCCCAGGACCTTGTTACCATATAGCTAATTTTCCATTTTGGATCTTGTTATAGTTTCCATAAGTGTGCATATAATAGAAGTCAGGCTTACTGGTCTGTAGTTACCTGGTTCAGTTTTGTTTCCCTTTTTGTGGATCGGTATTACGTTTGCAATTTTCCAGTCTGTCGGTACCACCCCTGTGTCAAGAGACTGCTTCATGATCTTGGTTAGCGGTTTGTAAATAACTTCTTTCATTTCTTTGAGTACTATTGGGAGGATCTCATCCGGCCCAGGGGATTTGTTTATTTTAAGAGCTCCTAGTCCCTTTAACACTTCTGCCTCGGTTATGCTAAAGTTATTTAAAACTGGATAGGAACTGGATGACATGTGGGGCATGTTGTCCGTATCTTCCTTTGTAAAAACGTGTGAAAAGTAATCAATTAATATATTTGCTATTTTTTTTCTTCATCTACGATTTTGCCATTTGTATCTCTTAAACATTTAATCTCCTCTTTGAATGTTCTCTTACTGTTGTAATATTGGAAAAACATTGTGGAATTGGTTTTAGCCCCTTTGGCAATGTTCATTTCTATTTCTATCTTGGCCTTTCTAACTTCCTTTTTGACTTGCGTTTGCAGTTCCGTGTACTCTTTCTGTGTACTTTCTTTTTGGTCCTTTTTTAATGCTCTGTAAAGTGCCTTTTTTTGCTGAATATTTTTTTTAATTGATCTATTAAACCATTTTGGCCATTTAGTTTTACATTTAGATTTGTCTACTTTAGGGATGTAATTGTTTTGCGCCTCTAGTACTACATTTTTGAAGAACAACCATCCTTTTTCTGTGGTTGTTTTCTCTATTTTACTCCAATCTACTTCTGTTAGTCTCTGTTTCATACCTTCATAGTTTGCTTTTCTAAAATTGTAAACCTTCGCTTTAGTCTTTACTTTTGGGGTTTTGAAAATCACTTCAAATGAGACCATGTTGTGGTCTGAGTTTGCCAGTGGTTCTCTGACCTCTGTTTTAGTTATTCTGTCTTCGTTATTTGAAAAGACTAAATCTAGGCATGCCTCCCCTCTAGTGGGTGCCTTGACAAATTGTGTTAGGAAGCAGTCATTTGTCATTTCCACCATTTCTATTTCATCCTGCTTGCTACCCACTGGGTTTTCCCATTCTATATGGGGGAACTCGAAATCTCCCATTAGTATGGCTTCTCCTTTGCTACATGCATTTCTAATGTATAACAGATTATTTTGCTCACCGTCTGAATCTGGCGGTCTATAGCATGCTCCTATTATTATGCCCTTTGAATTTTTGTCCGTTATTCTGACCCATATTGATTCGGCTTTATTTTCTTTGTCCAGGTTTAACCCCTGGGCTTCAAGACTGTTTCTTATGTATAGCGCTACCCCTCCTCCTCTTCTGTCCTGCCTGTCTTTCCTATACAGTGTATACCCACAAATATTATATTCGTCCCCATCACTCTTCAGACAACCAAGTTCCTATCACATATTGGGGGATATTACCCACATTACCCGTTACTACCCCCTTTACTGTTACTACCCCCTTACCCCCCGCCCCCCTTTATACCCTTTATACTATACCATAGTTTTTTACTACCCCACCCCCATTGTTATGCAGTAGCTACTTACTTTTAGATAGACATTTTGTTTCTGATTTTCCCACAATCATCTTGGTTTGATTACCCACACGCCCCTTTTTATTACGCACCAACCCCCCCCGCCGTTGTTTTTTGTTTACCCCTACCCCCTTTTACCCTTTTTTTTTTTGACCACCTTTTTATACTTTTTTTACCCCCCTGTTTTTTACCTTTTTTTTTTATTTACACTTTTATTTTTGTGACCCACCCTTTTTATTTTTGAGATACCAACATTACCCCGACCCCCCCCCCCCCCCCCCCTTTACTAGTTCTAAGGTTCTGTAATTTCGTCCCCATCACTAGCATTTAGATAATCTCTCTCAGACAACCATGTTTCTGTAACACCTATCACATCATAGTTACCTGTTAGTGCAGTAGCTTCAAGTTCTAGAATTTTGTTTCTGATACTTCTAGCATTTGATAAATACATTTAATGGTTGTCTTACCTGAGTTGTTGTTCTTGTTTTGATGCGGTCTCCCTTCTGTTTTTTTGTTGATTCCTCCCCCCATCCTTTCTAGTTTAAATGCTTCTGAACCTGCTCGAGGATTTTTTCTCCAAGTAGACTGGTTCCCTTGTTATTTAAGTGCAGTCCATCCCGTCTATACAGATAGTCCTCGTTGTAGAATGTGGTCCAATGATCAAGATAGGTGAAGCCTTCCCGTGTGCACCACGTCTTCAGCCATGCGTTTTGATTAATTATTTCCAGCTGTCCATATGGTCCTTTGCAAGGTGCCGGTAGTATACCAGAAAATACCACAGTTTTGGTTTTCTCTTTTAATTTCCTTCCTAGCTCTCTGAACTTGTTTTGCAGGGATTTTGGTCTGTCTCTTCCAATGTTTATTGTACCGATGTGGACGACTACTACCAGGTCGTCTCCTATTCGTTCTAGGAGCCTGTCCACATTCTCAGTGATGTGCTTGACCGAGGCTCCCGGAAGGCAGCACACTCTTGTAGTAAGGGGGTCCAAACTGCGAATTGAACTTGCTGTGTTTCTCAATATGGAGTCCCCAACAATCATGACCTCCCTTCTTTTTGCTGTCTTGTCACCACTGTCAATGGGATCCTGGATGTTGTTCCTTTCATTCTGTTGTTGTTGATTCTGCTCCTCAAAATTCTGAAGTGACTCAAATCTGTTGGTTGTTTTGATTTCTGGTGGTTGTGTTTGACAAAGTTTCTTTTTTTCCCTGCTTCTGCCTACCTGAACCCAGCTGTTCTGACCTTTTATCTCCCTGGTGGCTTTCAGTCGGTTAGGGGTGATGCAGACTTCCATGAATTGTGAGTGTGCCAGTTCCTCAAGATCCTGTTGCTGTCTCACTTCTTCCAGCTCCATTTCTAGCATACTTACTAGTTTATGCAAGTCCTGGATCGCGCGGCACTTTACGCACACTTGGTTTAGCTCCACTGGGTTTTCTCGGATTTCCCACATCAAGCAGGTGTCACAGATTACTGGCTTGATAAGCTACTATAGCTACTTGATAGCAATAAACTACTAACAACCAAACGAGGAAAATGGGCCGAATGACCTCCTCTCGTTTGTAAACTTTATGTTCTTATGTTCTTATGAGTTTTTCTGACTGACAGGAATATATTACTGCTGGTTTTAAACTTGCTGTCAGCAGAGATGTTGAACTGCAAGAGACCATTCAAAGAGGAGGATAAATGTCTAATACAAATGGCAAAATCATAGATGAAGAAAAAAAAATAGCAAATATATTGATTACTTTTCACACGTTTTTACAAAGGAAGATACGGACAACATGCCCCACATCTCATCCAGTTCCTATCCAGTTTTAAATAACTTTAGCATAACCGAGGCAGAAGTGTTAAAGGGACTAGGAGCTCTTAAAATGAACAAATCCCCTGGGCCGGATGAGATCCTCCCAGTAGTACTCAAAGAAATGAAAGAAGTTATCTACAAACCGCTAACCAAGATCATACAAGTCTCGACACAGTGGTTGTACCGACAGACTGGAAAATTGCAAATGTAATACCGATCCACAAAAAGGGAAACAAGACTGAACCAGGTAACTACAGACCAGTAAGCCTGACTTCTATTATATGCAAACTTATGGAAACTATAATAAGATCCAAAATGGAAAATTACCTATATGGTAACAGGGTCCTGGGAGACAGTCTACATGGTTTTAGGAAAGGGAGATCGTGTCTAACTAACTTGCTTGATTTTTTTGAGGATTCAACATCGATAATGGATAATTGCAATATGACATGGTTTATTTGATTTCCAGAAAGCTTTTGACAAAGTCCCACATAAAAGATTAATTCTCAAACTGAACTCAGCTGGGATCAAGGAAACACATGTACATGGATTAGGGAAAGGTGCTATTCCTAATATACATTAATGATTTTAAGTAAGTTGTTATTGTTGCATATGATTGGTCTCATCTTAATCTTCCAAGTTGTTGCTATCCGCTAATATTGAGTTAAGCTTCTGTGATTGGCTCGCAATAACTGTAGGTTACAAGGTATATATTATGCTTACTGGCTCTGCGTAGTCAGAAATTACTCGGTTTCCTAACATCATCATGTGTTGAGAGTGTTCTCGGGTTTGCAAACCATTAAACTTATTTACTCAATCTTGTTTGTTCTACTGAGTCTCTGTCCTACAGGAGTTTGAGGTATAGACTTCCATGACATGTATATGCAGACAGGCTAAAAGAATGGGATCTATTCAGTCTTGAACAAAGAAGACTACGCGGCGACCTAATTCAAGCATTCAAAATTTTTAAAGGTAATGTCGACCCAAGGGACTTTTTCGACCTGAAAAAAGAAACAAGGACCAGATGTCACAAATGGAGATTAGACAAAGGGGTATTCAGAATAGAAAATAGGAGGCACTTTGTAATGATCACTCTGCACAAAGAGAAGCAGTTGTACTGTCCTCCCTAAGGAGATACTACTGGCCCAATATCTATAACTAATTAAGTCAGCAAGAGTGACAGACAGCAAAAGCAGGGGCGTCAGAGATGTCAATTTCATGAACAAACCGTTTATTGTTGTGAACTATAATGTAATAAATGAAATATAAGGACAAGAACTTATTGCAGAGAACAGTTGGTCAAGTGGAAGGTACAGGTGTGTAAGAAAGTAAAGTGAACTAAACAAACATTCAAACAAAATAACACTAAAGCAAAATGAAGGCAGTGTCTGGTGGGCCTCCAATAAACCCACACACACACACAAACACCACACCATTACAAAACCAACACACCTACAGGCAAAAACGACAAATGTGAATGAATAAGTATACGGGGAAACCAATTACAAAGACAGTCTTGATGGCAATGGATGATAAATGAATGTAATCCAAAAGTAACAAAAGAACAAAACCAAAATTACAGGAACCAAAGTATTAAAATAAAGTAGAAAAAACCAGCAAACAGAAAATGAATAATCCCACCAATAATAATGAAGTCCAGAATAGTGTCATGTTCTGATGATGATGGATGAAGGTTGATGAAAAAATAGTGATCATAGAAAAAGATGAGTCTGTCGAGTAATACCTGGTTGAATGGTGAATAGCCGTTTGGAAAATATCAGGAGGATCAGGAACAAAATAGAGACTGAACACACTAACAAAAACAAACCCTAAACAGACCTTGAACAGCAACTAAATTTAAACAAGTAACAGAGTAAACAAAAAGTAAAGTCTAGACAAAGTACAATATTTTAACAAAAGAGTAAATGGATGCACCTGTATTTATCTAAAATAAAGTTAAAGTTACACTGTAATTAAGTAATGTGCTGTTTGTAAAATGGATTCCTCAAAAGAAAGGGGAGTTCCCTCCTGGCCTAGCCAGCCAGCTTTAATCAGGTTCTAGCTTCCAAGGAGCTCTGAGATTGGAGGAGTGGATATCTGAATGAGCCAATGGGGGGAGAGGATGAACAGAGGGTGATAGCAAGGTTTTTGAGTTTTAATCTGGCCAGGCTACTGACCCTAATAAAAGGGACAGGTAGGTGAAACTTATACCCACTTTATGGAGCATGTGAATTGCTACAACATTTTTACACAGATAATCGTGAGAGTTTGGAACCAACTCCCCAGTAATGTTGTTGAAGCTGACACCCTGGGATCCTTCAAGAAGCTGCTTGATGAGATTCTGGGATCAATAAGCTACTAACAACCAAACGAGCAAGATGGGCCGAATGGCTTCCTCTCATTTGTAAACTTTCTTATGTTCTTCTTATGTTCTTATGTTAAAACGTCTACTGTTAAAATATGTGTTTAGTCCAGCTCAGCATTATAAAACTGGAGGCTGAATACTGGTCCTTAGTTTAACTTCTTGCACTGGCATAAAATTCCCTTATGTTGTTGAGATTTTTTTGGATTTATTTCTATAAAATGAATGTCCAATTTTTTTATTTATTTAAGTACATTAACCAGCCCATGCTGTAGTTACTTTTTTGTGTTTTTTTTCAATCTTTGTTTTCTTCTATTTAATTTAGCTGTTCCTCATCAACTATCGAGTCTGTTCTTGCTGATGTACTTTTTTTTTTTCAGATGGACTGCTGTCTTCACTTAGAAAGTTGGTATTGTACCAGTTATGTGGATTTTCATCCCCAAATCTATTAAAAGAAATAAGTGAAATGCCACTAATTTTTGGCAGTGGTTTGTAACTAATAACAAATAAAATGACAATTTGTCATGGAATTTAGAATGTAGAGGTGCATAGTGATTTATTTAGTGTGAAACGGCTCATTAATATGCAAGCCATGGTATACGCTATATATACGCATGGTCATGTGATGCTGTTTAGCCAATCAGATGTGGTTATTCCCAAGCCGATATATATATATATATATATATATATATATATATATATATATATATATGCTATATATATATATGAATATATATTAAGTATTCACCTATCAGGGACAGCCCTATGAGAAATATCAGCAGGGATAAAAAGCGAATGGACAGAATAAATGGAAGTGGAAGACTAATTAAATTATTTCCGAAGCTAATTTTTTATCTATAAATATGTATTATGATAGTCTGCATTTGTGTTTTTTATATTGACTTGTAAAGACAATGTTGTTAAAACATACTTTTGACATTAAATGGCTGCTCATCCCTTATAAAAGTTCCCTTTTATAAGTGTAAAGCATAGGTAGGCATTGTAAAGACCAGATATGGTAAAGCGTATTAAACACGTGGCAAACCATGGTAAACTACGGTAATTGCATAGTATATGTGGTAATGTTTATAATGCTAAAATGTGTTTCCTTTGATGAGTAGGCTGTGTGGTTCCGTGGTCCATTTTGTGACCCTGAGCTAGTCACTTAACTGCCTTGTGCTCCTTTTTTCGGGTGAGATGTTGTAAGTGACTCTGCAGCTGATGATAATTTCACACACCTTAGTTTTGTATCTTGTAAAGTGCTTTGTCATGGTGGTCCACTGTGAAAGGTGCTATATAAAAAAAAAAAAAAAATATTAGTAAACAAGGAATTCTTTATACAATGGAGTACTGTAAATAAGCAACGGTCTACAATTTGACCATCGGTAGCTTAACTGTTAAAGTGGCGAGGACCACACACACATAAGATATGGGTTCAGTTCACACCACAGTCAGGTCACGTATTTCTTGAAAAGTTGCCTAACCGGTAACTAATTTAGCTGTCTAGGGCTGATGCTAATTCGATCCTTAGATCCAGAGCATGAAATGAAGAGCACAAGGCCTGGGGTTAATGACAGCTCTACTCAAATATCCACACCATTCCAAATTAATCTTCTAACTGCTTGCATTAACATCACTCCTTTGCATCCACTGTGGTTTTTAATCTATCTATCTATCTATCTATCTATCTATCTATCTATCTATATATATATATATATATATATATATATATATATATATATATATATATATATATATATATATCATCAGTTATTGCCACAGATTTTTTCTAACTTACATCAGCAAAATAAATAAAGAAATAAAACGTAATAAAAGAAAAATACATCTGTGAATGACAGCTGGATAAGACTCCCCTCCGAAAAAATAAATAAGTAAATAAATAAAAATAAATCTCTTTAATTCAAATTTCTCAGCAAGAATTTCAGAAATCTGTTTGTTTCAGGGCTGCATGAGATGTGACCAGCGTTTTATTGTGACATAGAACCGCATTTCTTCCTCGGCAGATTAAAAATAAAATCTGTTAATAAGAAAAGCTGTCAGCAGTAAAAAATGGCTGACATAATCCGTTTACCCTCCAAGCAATAAAGAGACTGGTCCTTGGGAGTCTATCTTTCCTCTTATGTTATTTCACCCAAAACATTATCTTCTACGCATTCTGATGGATTAAGAAGTCATATGGGAGATAGAAAGTGACATATACAGAAAATATAATATCCTTTCATTCTCTTCACGCATCCACGCACACACAGTAGTCACACTGGGTACCCACTATTCATGGGGGCTGTGATGAGTCAGATAAAAAAGGGTACTCCTATGGAGAGGTGAAAGGGCAACATAAAATCAAAACAAAAGAAAATTAGTGGCAGCTAGGCAATAAACCCTACATAAAGGTAAGTATTATAGTGGAAACAATGATTTAGTGTGCTCTTAGGTAGGCAACTTGAAGAGACAAGGAGAAGTGGTTGACTCTATGTTAATGCAGCACTTACAGGATGCATGGGATTAAGTCTGTGTTTGTGTCTGTAACAATAAGCCTCTCGCTCTCTTTTTGACTGTGCATGAAACCTGACAGGCTGTGTGGGATTGTATCAGTTATTGAGGACACTCTTTCTGTTTCCTATTAATACACAATGTATGGGGTGACTCTTATTCATCATTTAAGTTGCCTTTATCCAAGGCAACTTACAGAGACTAGAGATGCCATGTCGTACAGGTTATGTCTGCTCAAACTGTGCTAAAGTATTCTTCTTACAATAAGACACATTACACGTGATGTTTAACTCTTTTAGAATCACAAAAATTGAGATTATACTCAGGAACTAATATTGAATATAAAATGTGTTTTATATTTAATATTAGGCTTCTAGTCAAAACATTTGTCAAAGAATTGTATGCCTTTTTTTAGGGTCTCCACATATTTCTTCCATTCTTGAGATCGTGTTGTAGGAAGAAGGGTTCTCTTTCAATTCGAAGATAGCCACCGAACATCGTTAAGGGATACACACCTGTCTACTGGTAGGTGTCACTGAGCTCCTATGTCAAAGCTGCCGATAGGCCCCCTTCCCCCAGTGACATCCTCGGTCCTTTCTCCCAAGGGTACTTAACCGTCACGCAGGGGAAGGACCACCCTCTTATGCTTCTCACACAGGTAAGGTAAGACGTTTGTGTTGCATTGAGCCCTGTCTTCTTATAAAAAGTGCCACATAAGTTACTGCTAGTTCCCCTGCACTTTTATACTGAAAGCTAGCATTGCCGCTTTCCCGGAATCAGTAGTTTAAAAAATCATAGCCTTTTTATTCTGTTTGTGACTTTCAGCACCTGCACGCTCTGCGTGTCAGGCTGCTTCTTTCTGTCTGTCCGTCTTAGCAATGGTAAGTATTACTTTTAAGAATTATATGTGTTTTCACCCCTTCTTACTTCGGACTGCACTATTACTCCACGGGACCGGGCTTGCCTGGTTCCTGTTGTCGACTTTTGCCAACCAGCCACCTGCGGGCCGCAGTTGGGCATTGTTTTGATTGTAGCTGAACGTGTCCCTGTACTCACGTAGAGCGCTAGCCGCTCCGCGGCTGCTTTCACCGGGCAGCCATATACTCCTCACTGAGGCTTACCTCGTTGTTGAGTTGAGATGTAAACTGGCTGCGTGGGCCTTCACGTAGGTCGCCCAAATCAATAGACAGAGTGCTCTCTCCCATCTGTCCTGTAATATTGAACTGTTTTTTGTATTTTAAAAACTGTTTTTATTACTGTGTGTGTAAGTCAATCGCCCGCCGCAGCTTCGGCCCTGTCCCCTGAGTATGCTACGCTCTGCTCAGGCATGTGATCACGTGGTCAGGGTAGGCACTGTGCACAGCTGCCCCGGTGTTTCTAAGACCGCGGTGCGTAAGACTCTGCCCATGCTACTTCGGTACCACAGTGTGCACGGTTCTTATTGACTGTAACCCGCCGTGGCTTCGGCCCTGTCCCCCTGTGTTGTATGCTATGCACCGCTCAGGCGTGAGACCACGCAGTCAGGGTAGGCACCGTGCCTTGCTGCCCTGGCATTTTTTAATATCGTAGTGCATAAGACTCTGCCCGTGCTACTTCAGTACCATGGTGCACACAGTGTCCATTGTTGCTGTACTGATAAATAGGCTAGCGCACTGGTGCGGCATAGTACGCAGTGCACGCGGTACACGGTGCAAGTGGTAACCCCCTGTGCTCAGTGCACGTGATGCATATTAGACCTGTGCTTACACGTGCGAGTCCGTGTGCCAGTCACGTGTGTCACGTTAATCCACGATCTGCATCCTACGACGTGGCCACGTGCCACGAACCACGTGGTACATGCGGTGCTCAGTGCACTTGGTGCAGATTAGACTGTTGCTGCATGGTACATGCGGTGCTTGGTGCACGCGGTGCCCGGTGCAAGAGATGTGCTCGCTGCATGCGGTGCACTAGGTGTTATTATTGCACGGTACTCTGTGCACACGGTGCACGTTATACTCAGTGCTCTTAATCTGGTGCCACACTACTCCCGAAACACACGGTGTTATTATTGCACTGTACTCGGTACATGTGCTGTACATCGTACTCTGTGCTTTTTACCCAGTGCCACGCTACCCCGGTGCCCACAGTGCTTGGTGCATGCAGCACACACAGTGTTACAGTGCAATGGTTGCTAACCCAGCACTATGGCTGGTAGGGCTGGCTTCCATGTCTGCATGGCCTGTGGGACCAATATTCCACAGTAGGACAGGCACAGCATGTGTGCATGGTGCCTAGGCCTTGCATGCTCGCGAGCCGCCCTCCCACTCACGCCTCCCGACGCTGTCACAGAGCCCCTCAGGGGAGATACCCTGTGCTCAGACGTCCATCTCTACCTGCAGCTGCTCCCCATCGCCTCCGGCTAGACAGGTGAAAATGTCCCGGCAGGCGCAGGGTATTATGGATATGAAAGCTCAGATCGGTTGCATCATGGAGCTTTTAGAAAGGCAAGCCCTACCAGCTTCGGCCGTGAGCCCTTGTGTAGCATCCCCCCCACCCCCTGAGCTGGTCACAGTGCCATTCCCTGACCCCTCCGGGGGAGTACAGGGCTAGTGGATCGACGGTGCTGATATGTAAACCTGGTTCCCTGAAAGAGAAGACGGCCATCAACTGCGTGGTCACTTCGGTCGACATCACAGTTGCATCGCGAAAGAGGTTGTCCTTCCCCTGCGTAACGGTTACGTACTCTCGGGAGGCAGGACCGAGGACATTACTGGGGGAGGGGGCCTATCAGCAGCTTTGACATAGGAGCTCAGTGACACCTACCAGTAGGCAGGAGTGTATCCCATAACAATGTTTGGTGGCCATCTTCTCTTTCAGGGAACCAGGTTTACGGTAGGTAAAGTTATGGTTACACACTGGTATACCAAATGTACCTGGAGGTTAGATATATAAGAACATAAGAACATAAGAAAGTTTACAAACGAGAGGAGGCCATTCGGCCCATCTTGCTCGTTTGGTTGTTAGTAGCTTATTGATCCCAAAATCTCATCAAGCAGCTTCTTGAAGGATCCCAGGGTGTCAGCTTCAACAACATTACTGGGGAGTTGATTCCAGATTCCACAATTCTCTGTGTAAAAAAGTGTCTCCTATTTTCTGTTCTGAATGCCCCTTTTTCTAAACTCCATTTGTGACCCCTGGTCCTTGTTTCTTTTTTCAGGCTGAAAAAGTCCCTTGGGTCGACACTGTCAATACCTTTTAGAATTTTGAATGCTTGAATTACGTCGCCACGTAGTCTTCTTTGTTCAAGACTGAACAGATTCAATTCTTTTAGCCTGTCTGCATATGACATGCCTTTTAAGCCCGGAATAATTCTGGTCGCTCTTCTTTGCACTCTTTCTAGAGCAGCAATATCTTTTTTATAGCGAGGTGACCAGAACTGAACACAATATTCAAGATGAGGTCTTACTAGTGCATTGTACAGTTTTAACATTACTTCCCTTGATTTAAATTCAACACTTTTCACAATGGATCCGAGCATCTTGTTAGCCTTTTTTATAGCTTCCCCACATTGTCTAGATGAAGACATTTCTGAGTCAACAAAAACTCCTAGGTCTTTTTCATAGATTCCTTCTCCAATTTCAATATCTCCCATATGATATTTATAATGTACATTTTTATTTCCTGCGTGCAGTACCTTACACTTTTCTCTATTAAATGTCATTTGCCATGTGTCTGCCCAGTTCTGAATCTTGTCTAGATCATTTTGAATGACCTTTGCTGCTGCAACAGTGTTTGCCACTCCTCCTACTTTTGTGTCATCTGCAAATTTAACAAGTTTGCTTACTATACCAGAATCTAAATCATTAATGTAGATTAGGAATAGCAGAGGACCTAATACTGATCCCTGTGGTACTCCACTGGTTACCACACTCCATTCTGAGGTTTTTCCTCTAATCAGTACTTTCTGTTTTCTACATGTTAACCACTCCCTAATCCATGTACATGTGTTTCCTTGAATCCCAACTGCGTTCAGTTTGAGAATTAATCTTTTGTGCGGGACTTTGTCAAAAGCTTTCTGGAAATCTAAATAAACCATGTCATATGCTTTGCAATTATCCATTATCGATGTTGCATCCTCAAAAAAATCAAGCAAGTTAGTTAGACACGATCTCCCTTTCCTTAAACCATGTTGACTGTCTCCCAGTACCCTGTTACCATATAGGTAATTTTCCATTTTGGATCTTATTATAGTTTCCATAAGTTTGCATATAATAGAAGTCAGGCTTACTGGTCTGTAGTTACCTGGTTCAGTTTTGTTTCCCTTTTTGTGGATCGGTATTACGTTTGCAATTTTCCAGTCTGTCGGTACCACCCCTGTGTCAAGAGACTGCTGCATGATCTTGGTTAGCGGTTTGTAAATTACTTCTTTCATTTCTTTGAGTACTATTGGGAGGATCTCATCCGGCCCAGGGGATTTGTTTATTTTAAGAGCTCCTAGTCCCTTTAACACTTCTGCCTCAGTTATGCTAAAGTTATTTAAAACTGGATAGGAACTGGATGACATGTGGGGCATGTTGTCAGTATCTTCCTTTGTAAAAACTTGTGAAAAGTAATCATTTAACATATTTGCTATTTTTTTTTCTTCCTCTACGATTTTGCCATTTGTATCTCTTAAACATTTAATCTCCTCTTTGAATGTTCTCTTGCTGTTGTAATATTGGAAAAACATTTTGGAATTGGTTTTAGCTCCCTTAGCAATGTTTATTTCTATTTCTCTCTTGGCCTTTCTAACTTCCTTTTTGAATTGCGTTTGTAGTTCTGTGTACTCTTTCTGCGTACTTTCTTTTTGGTCCTTTTTTAATGCTCTGTAAAGTGCCTTTTTTCGCTGAATATTTTTTTAATTGATCTATTAAACCATTTTGGCCATTTAGTTTTACATTTAGATTTGTCTACTTTAGGGATATAATTGTTTTGCGCCTCTAGTACTACATTTTTGAAGAACAACCATCCTTCTTCTGTGGGTGTTTTCTCTATTTTACTCCAATCTACTTCTGTTAGTCTCTGTTTCATACCTTCATAGTTTGCTTTTCTAAAATTGTAAACCTTAGCTTTAGTCATTACTTTTGGGGATTTAAAAAACACTTCAAATGAGACCATGTTGTGGTCTGAGTTTGCCAGTGGTTCTCTGACCTCTGTTTTAGTTATTCTATCTTCGTTATTTGAAAAGACTAAATCAAGGCATGCCTCCCCTCTAGTGGGTGCCTTCACAAATTGTGTTAGGAAGCAGTCATTTGTCATTTCCACCATTTCTATTTCATCCTTCGCGCTACCCACCGGGTTTTCCCATTTTATTTGGGGGAAGTTGAAATCCCCCATTAGTATGGCTTCTCCTTTGCTACACGCATTTCTAATGTCATTGTATAACAGATTATTTTGCTCACCGTCTGAATCTGGCGGTCTATAGCATGCTCCTATTATTATGCCCTTTGAATTTTTGTCTGTTATTCTGACCCATATTGATTCGGTTTTATTTTCTTTGTCCAGGTTTAACACCTGGGCTTCAAGACTGTTTCTTATGTATAGCGCTACCCCTCCTCCTCTTCTGTCCTGCCTGTCTTTCCTATACAGTGTATACCCACAAATATTATATTCGTCCCCATCACTCTCAGACAACCAAGTTTCTGTAACACCTATCACATCATAGTTACCTGTTAGTGCAGTAGCTTCAAGTTCTAGAATTTTGTTTCTGATACTTCTAGCATTTAGATAAATACATTTAATGGTTGTCTTACCTGAGTTGTTGTTCTTGTTTTGATGCGGTCTCCCTTCTGTTTTTTTGCTGATTTCTCCCCCCTTCCTTTCTAGTTTAAATGCTTCCGAACCTGCTCGAGGATCTTTTCTCCGAGTAGACTAGTTCCCTTGTTATTTAAATGCAGTCCATCCCGTCTATACAGATAGTCCTCGTTGTAGAATGTGGTCCAATGATCAAGATAGGTGAAGCCTTCCCGTGTGCACCACGTCTTCAGCCATGCGTTTTGATTAATTATTTCCAGCTGTCCATATGGTCCTTTGCAAGGTGCGGGTAGTATACCAGAAAATACCACAGTTTTGGTTTTCTCTTTTAATTTCCTTCCTAGCTCTCTGAATTTGTTTTGCAGGGATTTTGGTCTGTCTCTTCCAATGTTGTTTGTACCGATGTGGACGACTACTACCGGGTAGTCTCCTGTTCGTTCTAGGAGCCTGTCCACGTTCTCAGTGATATGCTTGACCGAGGCTCCCGGAAGGCAGCACACTGTTGTAGTAAGGGGGTCCAAACTACGAATTGAACTTGCTGTGTTTCTCAATATGGAGTCCCCAACAATCATGACCTCCCTTCTTTTTGCTGTCCTGTCACCACTGTCAATAGGGTCCTGGATGTTGTTCCTTTCGTTCTCTTGTTGTTGGTTCTGCTCATCAAAATTCTGAAGTGACTCAAATCTGTTGGTTGTTTTGATTTCTGGTGGTTGTTTTTGACAAAGTTTCTTTTTTTCCCTGCTTCTGCCTACCTGAACCCAGCTGTTCTGACCTTTTATCTCTCTGGTGGCTTTCAGTCTGTTAGGGGTGATGCAGACTTCCATGAATTGTGGGTGTGCCAGTTCCTCAAGATCCTGTTGCTGTCTCACTTCTTCCAGCTCCATTTCTAGCATACTTACTAGTTTATGCAAATCCTGGATCGTGCGGCACTTTACGCACACTTGGTTTAGCTCCACTGGGTTTTCCAGAGATACAGAGCAATAAACCTGTTAGCGGTCGAGCTGGTCGCGTTGCTTTATCTCATCTGTGAGTAATTCCTTAGGGTGAAAGAAAGATTGAAATCATTACAGTTGTAGATTGATTTATTTCGATTTAGTTTTTATTTGAATTGTTTTATCTCTTAGTAGTTTCACCCACTCCGTCTTTTATAAACGTCTTGCATTTCTTTTTTACATTTTGGAACTCAAATCCAAATCTGTATTTGGGTATAAAAGGTGTGACATTTTTTAAATTTAAGTTAGTCTCTCCAGAAAATGATAATTCTGTGATATCAGAGAAAAACAATCGATTGAGTCAGAAATTATGATTTTTATAACTTTCTTCTAGTACACCACCCACTCGATATATATTTGTCCAAAACAAATCTATATATTGAGGGCCACAATATAGTGAGAGATCCATAAAAAATTAAATAGGCTAATAACAAATACTGTACAACTACACCCTCATTTTATTGGGGCATCGGGTCCAATATAACTCCTCTACGCAACCGGCTTTTTCTCATTTTTTATATAAAAAGCAGCAAACCATTTTAATTCGTACTGCTGAGGGTAATTGCTTCTCATCATCTTATGCATCCAACTATTGCTTGTTTCTGGTTTTGTAAAATGAACAGTTTGTGCATGTTGCACTTTGAGGTGACGACTTTGATAAATTTTTCCTAGATCAACCTAGGAGCGAAAATCGTTACAACTCCTGTTAACAGCATAGCTAATCATTGGAAATAATATCAGCACACATTTACGCATCCACCTACCTATCTTATCATCTTTATATGCACCTCATAAGAATCTTCAAATTCCGTAATCTGACTGCACATGTTTAATTCATAGGTAGCTGTCAGTTACCATCCTTACACAGTGGTTCTCTCAGAAAGGTTTTGCATAATTATTATACAAATTGTAGCATGTCTTCTATAAATTCCATACATACAATAGCATTAGTAAACAAAAATCTGGTTGATACATTTTAGGGTGACGGTATTAAGATGTTTAGATCATTAAAATAGTGGGTTTCCATGCTCTCCAATTCTCTCTCCATTGTTGGGAGAATGTGACATAGCACGCACACACCACTTGCATTCTTCATGCTACAGGAAGCGCGTGGTCAAATCATGGAGGGATTCAAAGGGTGGATAAATCGTATTCTCACATTAAAAAGTAGCACACATTTTTTAACAGATTTTTTTTTTTTTTTTTTTTTGTATTTGTGTAATTCTATGTCTGGGTTTTTATTTTGTATTCTGGATTTTTTTTTTTTTACATGTTGTTAGTGGCCAAATAAAGCAGGATTCACTTGCTGTGCTTCAACACAACCTTTGTAAAGCCAGTTTAAGAAAGTTGTACGATATCTGTAGACACACAAAAGCAAATTGGAAAAGACAGAAACATTTCAATATACCATCCTTTTCTTTAATATTAATTAGGTTATTTGCATTTGGAAGGAGAATTTCTCTCCCTGAAAGAAAACTACATCAAAACCCAAATTACCCAAAAGGTTCTAGAAAAAATATGGAAACCATGGAAACCCCACCATTGTGAGTATAAACTGAATCTATAACAAAAACATTGTCAATGTAAAAAAAAAAAAAAAAAAAAAATTAGAAAAACGCAACATCCATTTAAAGTGGTGATATCAAATAAAAATGCCCAAGTCAGGAGAAGCAATTGGGGCAACCTTGTCAAACATCAAGCAAATAGGCACAATTGGAAAGGTGCTGGGGCCCAACATTCACACAATTGTTGCTTCTAACTTGGCTTCTTTTTTTTCATCACTCTTTGTACAACATCAAGGGCATTCCCTTATCAGCTCAAAAGTCACATCTGCAAAAAAAATATTGACAATGCACAAGCAAAAAAAAAGGCTCCAACACCCCAGCCCTGGATTTGCAATGCCTGCCCCATCAGTTGTCACTTCCCATACACTTACCTTATCCCTTGCACTCGTTGCCATTATTCGTCTTGTTCAACATCATTATTGGAGATATATATATAATATTGCTTCATGCTTCATGTATTCTTGTATGAATGGGCTAAATGTCTGTCCATGTGTGCTCTGATCTACCTGTGCCTTACCTGCATGTTGTCCGTGTGTCTTCCCAAAGTATACTTGTCTGCGCCTGTGATGACGCCTCTCCCATTCCCTGTCTGTCTTTCTCTCTGTAGTAGTTCTTGTATGGATAACCAAGAACACTTCAGTCTGTGTTGAGTACTTTCCTTGTCACATATGTGTCTCAGCATCTTTATTCTGGTTACAACCCAGCTGATAAGGGAATGAACATTTCAATGTAAAGTGGTGCGATCAAAAAAATAAGCCATGTTAGAAGCAACAATTGTGTGAATGTTGGGCCCCAGCACCTTTCCAATTGTGCATATTTGCTTGATATTTGACAAGGTTGCTCCAATTGCTTGTCCTGACTTGGGCTTTTGTGTTTGATATCACCACTTTAAATGGCTGTTGCGTTTTTATAACTTGTTTTTTTACATTGACAAGGTTTTTGTTATAAATATCATGTCTTTTTCAAATAGTGAATAAATAATAATGAATAAAGCGAGGGAAAGCTATTCGAGAATGTTTATGGTAAATAGACAGACAGACAAGACAAGAGAGTAATAAGTAGAGACCACACTGGGTTGATCCCCGGAGCCAGCATCGCAGCCGTAGTTTGTGCTGATGTGCTGGGGAGGCAAAATGAGCTGATCCCTGGAACCAGCATTACACTTGAGCAATCAACACCAGACAGAAGGATATCTACATCATCAGATGGAAAACAATACAAATGGATGGAGATGCAGATGGATCACATTCGATTACTGCAAAGCTACACCTTAGTTGGTGCTTATCTTGGTGAGAGCCTAGTTCAAATCAACAAGAAGTTCAACATCTACTCTCATGTAATGGAAATCATATAAGAGAAATGAGAAAAGATTTGAAAGTAAAATAATGATAGAAGGGACTTTTGGACAGTATTGAAAGTGTTAAGATTGTATTGTTTTAGTTGCAAATGTACAGCCATGAGAGGTGAAATCAATATGTCTGTTTTGGTAGGTATTGATATATTGATATTTACGTAGGTGCAAAATATTATGAATGGTTAAAAAGGTACATTTGCATGTCCTTGCTAAAGGATAGTATAATAACACATTTTAATGCTGAAAAAAACCCATTATTCTCCTTATTATTAGTGTTAGAAGTTAGGCCAATGTAAGGCATTTGTAAAGCATTAGATCTCTTGATAAAAGGCCATATCCATGTCCTTTGCAATTGTTGGCCATGGTTTGACTTCAATGAGTGCATCAGTTGCATGCACCCATTTCCAGTAGCACCCACAGCAAGAAGAGACACATAATGTCCTGAAGTAACACCCTGTCCTTTCCTTGGTGTATGATAATGGAAGATAACTGGTCATTCCTGTTGTCTACAGTAATTTTGATCTGCTGCACAGCAGTAAACTTGGCTTTGTAACGGTCCTGTCTGGTTTGGACTGCAATCATTCTTCCAGTTGACTGAATAAGTTCACGTTTCATACCTGTTGAAATTTTGCATTGCCTTAATTTGCTACCAAGAATCGTTGCCCATTTGTCATTTCTGTAAATGAGTTCTTCCAAACACATGGAATCTGTACCAGCAGGTACATGTAGAGGGTAAACATGCAGCACCTGTCAGTTTGATGAGCAGCAGTTACATCTACTACATAGAATGTCATGATTTATTGTGATTGAAACCATGCGAGATACTTCAGGACAAATTTCAGACAATTTGGTGAGAAACTCTGCAACATTTTGCAGCTCACCTGTATTGAAGGGCTCTCCTAAGAAGTGACAAGTATCCACAATAGTTAGAGATGCAGTGGATGGCAAGTGATCATAGTTGTGAACAAAGCTCCTGATAGCCTTGTGTTGATTGTGTTTTAATGAATCTTTCAGAGGCTGCAAGTGAAGAAGGCACTGCAATGTTGCATTTGCATAGCATGAGGTGAAATTCAGGATGCTCAAGCCTCTGAATGGATGTGTAAGAGCAAGTGTTCTCTTAGAAGATTGAGGCTTTTGCTGTTCCTGAACATTAGTGATGGCTCGGTGAATGAAATGCACCCGATCTTTTACCTTGTGCCTTTTGTGCATGTTGGTCTCCTTCAAGTTTATCAACTTAGGGCAATGAATCCCTCTGAGCCTACTGTACTCTGCAACTGCAATTTGAGGTGCCTAAATGCAGGTGGTGTCAAAAAGCTGATAAAGTGGACACTGTTTAAGGATATAACTCTGGAAAGTGCAACAAAATTTTGTCCCTAGGAAGAAATGGAGTTACCAAGATCCATCATATCTGTGTTTAGAGTCTTACGCTGGAATTTGTGAATGGTGATTAAATGAGCACCAATGACTGGGAACTACTCTCGAACAATGTAGACTCTGTCCATGATTTCAAACTTTGAGTGTAAACGTTAAACGGTATGGGTGACTCCATTTTTAAATTAGATGGTTATGGTTTTGACCATACTTGTACTTTCCAGATAGTAGGAAACAGCTTGAAGCTTCCCTGTTGCCGCATTGATGAGACCAGTGGCAATGTCAATGTTCTTGCAAAGCACCAGTTTGCAGCCTATTTTGACCAGTAGGGAATTTTTCAGTACATTTCTCTGGAAGTTACAAAGGCAGTCCACAGTCCATAAGATGAATGTCCTCTCCAGGCATACGATCATGCACGGCAGTCTGGATCTGGTTATAGGCATCTACAGTAGGCATGACGTAGGTTGAGCCCTCAGGATGAAATAGTTAGATGGCTATTTCTTTTTAATTAGCAGTGGGAGAATAACATTTCAACAAGTACATTAGAATCTGCCAGAACTGACGAATGCTGTATCTACTATAGATACTAATGAGAGCAAAACAATTACAAAAGAAAAACAAGGAAAATGCAGAATTTTTTCAAGTAAGCTGGGGGTTTTTGTATAAATGGATTTATATTTTTAAACATTGCAATAACAGTTCTGCTTGTGAAGCATCCACACTATAATTTGACAGAACAGGTGATTTATTTGTACTGTGCAGGACCTTATTTTGCCCCATTGGTGCTTGAGCTCCACAGTACTCACAGAATCGTTGCCTGTGCACCTATTATCAGTGATTAAAGCTTGGTTTTCAAACAAACTGATTATCGCTTACCAATACTGTATTGGTCTAAGAAAAGTCTGTTTTAAAAAAGTAATTTCAGCTTTTAATCACTTAAAATATGCTGAAGATAACGTAAACAACACCAAGCTACAGACAGGGAGTCCCAAGCTTTAAATGTGTTACTGTGTATAAATAAGAACTCAACTTTATTATGAATATTGTGTTATTATGTTTTAAGCAACATACTACGATAGTGTTTTTTTATGGTAATTGTTTGTTTATTAGTTTTCAAATGTTTAGTAAAACGTGACCTATTGTTTGACCTTGTTAGTACAACCGGCCCCCTTTGCTAATAACATCTTTAGTCAGGGTCATAACCAAGTATAAATCTCCACATTTTTGTAAAATGACTTTACACTTACTTCTAAAGATGCAACGCGTTTCTGTAAATTCAAATGATAAATTTCTCATCCCATGGAGAAGGAGAATACAAATGAAAAACACCATGAAGTGGGGTTGACATTGCAAGGGAGATGACTGGAGGTTTCCTGGTTCCGATCGAGGGACAATTTTCTAAACATTATTTATGAATGCTTATTCACCATTGCTACACCCTGTTAGAAAATTGACTTCCTTGTATTTTTTTTAATTATTCATCATTTAATCATAAAATCACAATTTAGAAGATTAAATACACTACTATACTTCTCTTGGGCACTGCCATAATAGGGTCACACGACTGTGTTACTGCACGCCGATTGGCTCAGTGGATATGTTGGATTTTGCTAAATTAGAATCCTAGTGTATAGTGAGTTATGGAATTAAACGCTCATTTGAGTTGTATTTAACATGGTGTATATAGTGTTTTGAGGACAAAGGACACTGAACATCAGAAAGTAGGTACTGTGAGAAAAATGATCCTGCATTTAGCTCAGTTTTGGTGCAAATAGAATATATAGCGCTTTGCATCTAAACTCTTCATATATATACAGTGGAGCTGAATTTGTGCCACATAAAAATGTGAGAAACGTCATTCGTGTGTGTGTGGCCATCTGTCTGTGGTTATTGTTCTTATACAGTTCTGCAGTTATGCATCATATAGCGCTGTGAACACTGTTTATATTTTCTGCACTCTTAAATTAAGGATAGTTCATACACTAGTACAGCCAAGGTGGTCAGTCAGCCCAATCGACTCAATCATATGTGTTCGTGGGTTGTTTTGAGCTCCCTATGAGATATTCCGATACAAATAAGCCCTGTATGAAGCTAATTTGATACAAATCATATGCAAAGTTTGAAATGTAAGCAGGTAACTATGATGTGATAGGTGTTACAGAAACGTGGTTGTCTGAGAGTGATGGGGACGAATTTAATATTTGTGGGTATACACTGTATAGGAAAGACAGGCAGGACAGAAGAGGAGGAGGGGTAGCGTTATACATAAGAAACAGTCTTGAAGCCCAGGGGTTAAACCTGGACAAAGAAAATAAAGCCGAATCAATATGGGTCAGAATAACGGACAAAAATTCAAAAGGCATAATAATAGGAGCATGCTATAGACCGCCAGATTCAGACGGTGAGCACAATAATCTGTTATACAATGACATTAGAAATGTGTGTAGCAAAGGAGAAGCCATACTAATGGGGGATTTCAACTTCCCCCAAATAAAATGGGAAAACCCGGTGGGTAGCGCGAAGGATGAAATAGAAATGGTGGAAATGACAAATGACTGCTTCCTAACACAATTTGTGAAGGCACCCACTAGAGGGGAGGCATGCCTTGATTTAGTCTTTTCAAATAACGAAGATAGAATAACTAAAACAGAGGTCAGAGAACCACTGGCAAACTCAGACCACAACATGGTCTCATTTGAAGTGTTTTTTAAATCCCCAAAAGTAATGACTAAAGCTAAGGTTTACAATTTTAGAAAAGCAAACTATGAAGGTATGAAACAGAGACTAACAGAAGTAGATTGGAGTAAAATAGAGAAAACACCCACAGAAGAAGAATGGATGGTTGTTCTTCAAAAATGTAGTACTAGAGGCGCAAAACAATTATATCCCTAAAGTAGACAAATCTAAATGTAAAACTAAATTGCCAAAATGGTTTAATAGATCAATTAAAAAAAATATTCAGCGAAAAAAGGCACTTTACAGAGCATTAAAAAAGGACCAAAAAGAAAGTACGCAGAAAGAGTACACAGAACTGCAAACGCAAGTCAAAAAGGAAGTTAGAAAGGCCAAGAGAGAAATAGAAATGAACATTGCTAAGGGAGCTAAAACCAATTCCAAAATGTTTTTCCAATATTACAACAGCAAGAGAACATTCAAAGAGGAGATTAAATGTTTAAGAGATACAAATGGCAAAATCGTAGAGGAAGAAAAAAAAATAGCAAATATGTTAAATGATTACTTTTCACAAGTTTTTACAAAGGAAGATAATGACAACATGCCCCACATGTCATCCAGTTCCTATCCAGTTTTAAATAACTTTAGCATAACTGAGGCAGAAGTGTTAAAGGGACTAGGAGCTCTTAAAATAAACAAATCCCCTGGGCCGGATGAGATCCTCCCAGTAGTACTCAAAGAAATGAAAGAAGTAATTTACAAACCGCTAACCAAGATCATGCAGCAGTCTCTTGACACAGGGGTGGTACCGACAGACTGGAAAATTGCAAACGTAATACCGATCCACAAAAAGGGAAACAAAACTGAACCAGGTAACTACAGACCAGTAAGCCTGACTTCTATTATATGCAAACTTATGGAAACTATAATAAGATCCAAAATGGAAAATTACCTATATGGTAACAGGGTACTGGGAGACAGTCAACATGGTTTTAGGAAAGGGAGATCGTGCCTAACTAACTTGCTTGATTTTTTTGAGGATGCAACATCGATAATGGATAATTGCAAAGCATATGACATGGTTTATTTAGATTTCCAGAAAGCTTTTGACAAAGTCCCGCACAAAAGATTAATTCTCAAACTGAACGCAGTTGGGATTCAAGGAAACGCATGTACATGGATTAGGGAGTGGTTAACATGTAGAAAACAGAAAGTACTGATTAGAGGAAAAACCTCAGAATGGAGTGTGGTAACCAGCGGTGTACCACAGGGATCAGTATTAGGTCCTCTGCTATTCCTAATCTACATTAATGATTTAGATTCTGGTATAGTAAGCAAACTTGTTAAATTTGCAGACGACACAAAAGTAGGAGGAGTGGCAAACACTGTTGCAGCAGCAAAGGTCATTCAAAATGATCTAGACAAGATTCAGAACTGGGCAGACACATGGCAAATGACATTTAATAGAGAAAAGTGTAAGGTACTGCACGCAGGAAATAAAAATGTACATTATAAATATCATATGGGAGATATTGAAATTGGAGAAGGAATCTATGAAAAAGACCTAGGAGTTTTTGTTGACTCAGAAATGTCTTCATCTAGACAATGTGGGGAAGCTATAAAAAAGGCTAACAAGATGCTCGGATACATTGTGAAAAGTGTTGAATTTAAATCAAGGGAAGTAATGTTAAAACTGTACAATGCACTAGTAAGACCTCATCTTGAATATTGTGTGCAGTTCTGGTCACCTCGCTATAAAAAAGATATTGCTGCTCTAGAAAGAGTGCAAAGAAGAGCGACCAGAATTATTCCGGGCTTAAAAGGCATGTCATATGCAGCCAGGCTAAAAGAATTGAATCTGTTCAGTCTTGAACAAAGAAGACTACGTGGCGACCTAATTCAAGCATTCAAAATTCTAAAAGGTATTGACAGTGTCGACCCAAGGGACTTTTTCAGCCTGAAAAAAGAAACAAGGACCAGGGGTCACAAATGGAGTTTAGAAAAAGGGGCATTCAGAACAGAAAATAGGAGACACTTTTTTACACAGAGAATTGTGAGGGTCTGGAATCAACTCCCCAGTAATGTTGTTGAAGCTGACACCCTGGGATCCTTCAAGAAGCTGCTTGATGAGATTTTGGGATCAATAAGCTACTAACAACCAAACGAGCAAGATGGGCTGAATGGCCTCCTCTCGTTTGTAAACTTTCTTATGTTCTTATGTTCTTATGCATGTTTTCAGTACCAAACAATAATAATGTTAATTTTTTTTTTTTTTTACTTGGGTCAACACATACAATTAATAAGGACAATTAAATGGTATTCCTTTCTGAATGTACATTACATCTTTTCATCTGCAATCGGCAACACGATGGGGAAAACAGCTTGTTTATTTATTTATTATTATATATCTTTTTTAATATCATTTTGTCTGGAGCGGGGATGCGGAGCAGGAATCACAAGGAGTGGAGCGGAAGGAAAGAAAGAGGCTAGCCGAGCAAAGAAAGAGCGGAGGATATTATGAGCTGTGAGCGGAATTGTCACAGCTTTGCTCTGCTCACATTCTCTAAACATAACACAGACGATTGCCATAAGGCAGCTGCAACTGTTTACCTAGATATCATGCAGGATTATATATAGGGGCCAGGGTAATGCTGATCTTTTCCTTCGTTTGGGTTAACGCTTGGAGAGAGAAGGATTGAGAGAGGAGCTCTCAGAGTGAATTGCATTCATGTTTTGTGTTATTGTGTCTGTTTGTGTAACTGTTTGTTTTGTATTCACCACTAGACAGTTAAGCACACCTCCGGAACTGTCGCCAGGGTCAGCACGATCCGGAGCACCACTACACACCACACAACCTGTGTCTGCACAGAGCACCTGCACGTCTGCACTGACCCAGGACTGGTGACCGCGTCTTGTGTTTTATTCGGGACTGTGCCCTGTTTTCGTTATCCCCGCGCTTTACACATTGTTGTGTATAGCTGGGGATTTATTATTTTATGGTCACCAGACCTGGATTATACACTTTGCCACAATCCCTTATAAGAGAAGTGGGCAAACGATATATTGATATACTTTTTTTTTTTTTTTACATGAAAAATGAAATACTTTTTATATAGATATGCAAATGTCACTTGCTCTGGATAAAAGCATCAGCCAAATCAATTAATATGACTGTGGCAGTGCGATTGCCCTGCACAGTGGTAAATTAGTGTTGGTGTGATTTATGTGGGAATGGGTTTATTGTGTATTGTTTTGGAGTTGATTAGTTTGATTGCATTATTGTTTACAGACGGGCGCTCGATTGAGACTTGCTGCCTGCTATGCTTGGTTGAGGGAAGGGCAGCAAGTGATTGGCTATGCTGGTCCTCAATCAGCACGTGGGCGGGTCTCGACCGAGTGTCCGTCAGTTTAAAAACATCGGCAGGAGATTGCTCGGGGCTGCTGCAAGGCCTGCCGTTTTCACGGCACCTTTTGAATTATAGTTTGGGGTATTGTATTTTATTTTGCACTTTTTGTACAGTTTGCTGTATTTGTCCTCTGTGCGTTACCATCGCTGGTAACGTCACATGACCGCCTTTATTTTACTTTCGTTTTCTGTTTTTGTTAATAAATCCTGCGCGCCTGTGCCGGCGTTTCAACACCACCTCAGTCTCTCTGTATGCTTGAACAGCGGCTACCCACACGTGTGACCCAAGGAAGACCCTGTCACATATGGTGTCAGTGTGGGATTCCGCTGCATCCTGCCGAAGCAAGGCTAGATGGCTACAGAGAGACAGCAGGAGCAAACCCCTGAAATTTTTTGGGGGGGACAAGGGCAGACCGCAGGTAACCCTGAGGGGCTGCTGAAGGAGAGGGATGGAGCCGCTGTCCTTAAAGGCACTGCGAAGGAGCCGAGACATCCCGCCCGAACGCCAGAGAGGCCGAGGAGGGTCCGTTCCCGAGAGCTGCAGAAGGAGGAGTTCCGGTCCTGGAAGCTGGCGAGGGAGGAGGAGAGACTGCCTGCCCGGATGCCAGCGGGAGGAACTGCCTGCCGAGCGTCAGCGAAGGAGGACCTGTCGTTTGTGGGGGATCGTCTCAGAAGGAGGCGGGTCAATCCTCTGGAGAGGAGCCCCGTGAAGGGACACTGGGTTTAGGGGGTAAGCGGGGTTGAATGGGCGCCCCCTTATAGAAGCCCTGGGGGTTAATAATTGTTGGTGTGTTAATGGTTGCATGTTAGTAGATTGTTAGTAGATTATTGTATAAATGATGGTGATGGGAAATAATAGTGATGGTAATGATAAATTATCGAGATAATAATGGTGATAAATTATATTGATGATACTGTGGTGATAACATTGGAGCCAGTTAGCTGTCTGGTGGTTAGTTGAGGCTGGCTGGGCTCGAATGTTCCCTCCCACCCACCCATATGTAGTGTGTTAATAAAAATAAATAAAATTAAATAAGTGAATGGTGTTGTTGGATGAACCCTTAGGGCTCATCCTAAGGAGGGAGGTATGTGGCAGTGCGATTGCCCTGCACAGTGGTAAATTAGTGTTGGTGTGATTTATGTGGGAATGGGTTTATTGTGTGTCGTTTTGGACTTGATAAGTTTGATTGTATTATTGTTTACAGACGGGCGCTCGATTGAGACTTGCTGCCTGCTATGCTTGGTTGAGGGAAGGGCAGCAAGTGATTGGCTGTGCTGGTCCTCAATCAGCACGTGGGCGAGTCTCGACCGAGTGTCCGTCAGTTTAAAAACATCGGCAGGAGATTGCTCGGGGCTGCTGCAAGGCCTGCCGTTTTCACGGCACCTTTTGAATTATAGTTTGGGGTATTGTATTTTATTTTGCACTTTTTGTACAGTTTGCTGTATTTGTCCTCTGTGCGTTACCATCGCTGGTAACGTCACATGACCGCCTTTATTTTACTTTCGTTTTCTGTTTTTGTTAATAAATCCTGCGCGCCTGTGCCGGCGTTTCAACACCACCTCAGCCTCTCTGTATGCTTGAACAGCGGCTACCCACACGCGTGACTCGAGGAAGACCCTGTCACAATGATATATTTGTTATGGCTTTTATCAGTTTATCAGAGATTTAGACAAGGAAGCTACATGCTACTCTTGTTTACAATTTCATTCTATGGTATCCAAACAGGAAACTAGATATTTTCAAACAGGAAATAGAGCATTTCTAGAATCGAGCAGAACCTTCAGGTTTTCAGCAAAAGCTGGTCATGCATGGATGTAAGCTTAAAAAATGAACACATTTCAAAGACTGCCCAGTGGTGCAGTCGGTTAAGGCTGTGTGCTCATCAAGGATGTCATGTTGAAAGTGCAAACCACGGTAATTTATTTTTATTTATTTTATTTTATTTTTTTTGCGATATAAATAAAACATAAATACATTGTTTAATATAAATAGTGTGGACATCAAACTACTTGCGATCCCAGGTTTATTTTGATGTTGACCAACATGTGGAATCACATGATTGGTAGATGTCAAGTTATTTAGCTTTTCTGTTTGAATAATCACTACACACTCTCAAAAAAGTAAACGGAAGAGGAAGGAGAATAACAATTTTACCTTAGTTTGACGACTTATATCTCATTCTGTATAAGAGGTTGTGAGAACATAAGAACATAAGAAAGTTTACAAACGAGAGGAGGCCATTCGGCTCATCTTGCTCGTTTGGTTGTTAGTAGCTTATTGATCCCAAAATCTCATCAAGCAGCTTCTTGAAGGATCCCAGGGTGTCAGCTTCAACAACATTACTGGGGAGTTGATTCCAGACCCCCACAATTCTCTGTGTAAAAAAGTGTCTCCTATTTTCTGTTCTGAATGCCCCTTTTTCTAAACTCCATTTGTGACCCCTGGTCCTTGTTTCTTTTTTCAGGCTGAAAAAGTCCCTTGGGTCGACACTGTCAATACCTTTTAGAATTTTGAATGCTTGAATTAGGTCGCCACGTAGTCTTCTTTGTTCAAGACTGAACAGATTCAATTCTTTTAGCCTGGCTGCATATGACATGCCTTTTAAGCCTGGAATAATTCTGGTCACTCTTCTTTGCACTCTTTCTAGAGCAGCAATATCTTTTTTATAGCGAGGTGACCAGAACTGCACACAATATTCAAGATGAGGTCTTACTAGTGCATTGTACAGTTTTAACATTACTTCCCTTGATTTAAATTCAACACTTTTCACAATGTATCCGAGCATCTTGTTAGCCTTTTTTATAGCTTCCCCACATTGTCTAGATGAAGACATTTCTGAGTCAACAAAAACTCCTAGGTCTTTTTCATAGATTCCTTCTCCAATTTCAATATCTCCCATATGATATTTATAATGTACATTTTTATTTCCTGCGTGCAGTACCTTACACTTTTCTCTATTAAATGTCATTTGCCATGTGTCTGCCCAGTTCTGAATCTTGTCTAGATCATTTTGAATGACCTTTGCTGCTGCAACAGTGTTTGCCACTCCTCCTACTTTTGTGTCAGCTGCAAATTTAACAAGTTTGCTTACTATACCAGAATGTGAGGCGGGAGTGTATTAAATGGAATGTCCAGACAGTAATTTATGTGTACAGAAATAAAATAATTCATTTTTATTCTCTATACACAACAAAATAATTAAATAACAAAAGAAAACAAAATGGTGTGAGGGAAGGAGTGCAGGGGTGAAATCCAAAACAAACCGTGATGACTCATCTTTAATTGTTTTCGTGGTGACCCATACATAAACAAAAAAGACAAAAGAAATGTTAGTGTTTTTTTTGTTTTAAAAATCCCTCTGTACCAAACCAGTCTCTCCCTCCACCCGTTACTCCTCCTATTTTACTTTCGGACCAACCCCGAACACAGTAGTACGTTCCCTTTAGTATGTAATGTCCCGCCTCTGTAGTCAGTGGAACACCAATCCCCAACTGACAAGTGTCCTTATCCTTCACTTGACTCCAGTGGCTGGAATTTACATACTCGTACTTCCGCCCCTCACCAAGGTGCCGCCCCTCAAAAGATGACTTTTGCCATGGTCACGAGATCTTGGTAAGGGAAGTCCCGAGTTGGTTTGATGCCATCTACTGTCGGGAGGCTGAATCACAGACCGAAATCCCTTTGACTCATCACAGAGGCATTTACGTTTTTTTAACATTTGATATAAGAAAGTTTCAGACTTTCTGTACTGGTACAGATGGTAATTCTAAGTGATTTAGTTTTGCTGCTGACCCAAACAGCCCTCCGGCCGTAGGTTACATTGTCAGTGCATGGGGCCATTCTCACATAGCTATGTCCCCTTTGTACTATACAACTCCTCCCTACAATCAGCTCGGTGCCATTGTTTATCTAATAGGGAGGGAGATTTACAGCTCTGATTATTCCTCTCCTTATCACATGCCCATATGGTTTCCTGTATGTGTTTCACAGTCACCATGGCCCTATCTGCACTCTCTAAGCAGTTCTAAGCAAATTTTGCATTTTAATTTAAGGAGAAGTCAAAAGTCAGAGGCAAGGACCTTTTTGGATACATATGTGGATTACTATCTCTGTTCCATAGTAGCCATTAACCTATATACACTGTAAGGAGTTATAAGCTAGTTTTACATTTTAACTTAAGGAGAGGTCAAAGTTCGCAAACAAGGTCATTTATGGATAGAGCAAATATGGTTTTCTATATGTATTCCATTGAAACCATGACCCTATCTGCACTTATTATAAGCCAGTTTTGTGTTTAACTTTAAGGAGAGGTCAAAGATCATGGTCAAGGCAATTTATGAATAGCACACATGTGGGTTCATATATATGTTCTATAGTAACCATGACCCTATCAGCACTCTGTAAGGAGTTATAAGCTAGTTTTGAATTTGACCTTACGGAGAGGTCAAAGGTCACGGTCAAGTTAGAGCATGTATGGGTTAATTTGTGTATTCTATAGTAATTATGACACTGTCTAAACTCTCAAAGGAACTCTAAACAAGTTTTGCGTTTGAGTTTTAGCAAGGTAGTATGTGCAAATATATGCATTTCGACCATAGCTGAAATATGATTGGCTCGCTGTGACCATGTTTTTTTATGACGCGAGTTGCTTTGCACAGACTTGATGATAGACAATCTTGCCAAGGCTATGTATGCAAAGTTTTGCTTAAATCGGCATAGCAGTTTCAGAGAAAAAGACGTTGGAATATTTTTGATCAATCCAATATGGCTGCCAAACCGTGTGACCAATCGCTGAACAAATCTAAATATAGACCATAACGGTTGTATGTTTCTCAAGTTTCACAGTTGTACCATAAGAGGTTTTGGAGAAGATTTTATTAAATTGGTCAATATTCGCGAAAAATCCAATATGGCTGCCAAACCATGTGACCTATGACTTTGTTTTCGCTCTGACACAACTCCCCAATGGCCTCTACCACCATGCTCTGAAGATTCACAAGTCTACAACACTGTACCTTAACCCTATGCTGCCTACGGGGAATGACCATATTTGGTCATAAATACAAACACTTTCTGTCTAAGCGCTTGTAGTTTTGGAACCTTAAATCAGAAATTAAAACCCAATACACCTGCAGAAAAGCATTAAGTAGACATTGCCAGTGATGTAATGTATTTTGTTGTGGGGTGATTTTTTATTTTTTCATATGAGCTACACTTTCCAAAAAACTATCAAAATATGAAAAATAATAAATAATATTTTAAAAAACTTCAGCCTCTTTCCAAGTGTTATATAAAGAAATTGGAATGCCTTGCTCCCCCTCCCTATTACAGCCACGACCCCTCTACTGCACCGGCCCCACTGGATGCTGATGACGATGGAGGAAATGACTCAGATGACATCAGCAGCACGGTAACATCCAGCTCCACCCTTGGGGGAGGGTCCAGCCCAGGAAGGCCACAGAACTACGCAGCAGCTGCAGCAGCACCAGCTCTGACCACACGTTCCCGAACGAAGAACAGTACAAGAGACGTTTCCTTTGGCGGCGTATCCTAACCCCCAACCAAGACCACCTCAAGGTGTGGCCAGACATGACAACTGGTTACCTGAAGTTCAAATGATATTGCCAAAGACTTGCCTGATCACCAGAAGGATTCTGGGCAGTTCATTGAACAAGTACAAGCATTAGTTCAAATGTACCGACCCAGTGCGGGTGAAATTGGACAGGTATTGTGCCGCAAACTGAATTTGGATTGGCAGGCAGTTAGTGAACCCTTTGACACCACTCTACAGTACAAGAATGAAGGACCTTACATCTCGCAACTCAATGCCCTATTGAAGCGGATTTTGATAAGTGGCCAATACAATCGGATTGGACTGTAATTCATAACTGCAAACAAGGATCGGAAGAAAGCTGGGAGGATTATTCGTGATCATAGTGGATTAAAACAGGGCCAAGAACACTTTAATGAAATGTTAAAAACCATCGTCATGAATGGAATAAAACCCGGCCTTCGAGGTCCAGTAGCCCAATCCTGAATTGGATGGGAGACCGGAACATTGGACAATCTTTTGACATACATTGTACATCAAAACTGACAACAGGATGCCAAAAGGAAAAGAAAAAAGAAGACAAAGAAAAGAAACAAGGGAAGTTGCAAATGGTGCAGTTACACTACTATCAGAAACAAACACCAGAATATGGTCCCGCACGGGGGGGCAGAGGTGGAAGTCATGGTAGTCGTGGTGGACGAGAATGGGGGCAACAGCAATGGCAGGGTAGGGGCCCAATGGGTCAAGGGTTCCATACACAACCAGGTAGATGTTATTCATGTGGCGATGAAGGGAATAAAAGTAATGAGTGCAGAAAGCAGCCAGGAAAATGTTGGACTTGCAGTGATACTGGACATAGGAGTAACAATTGTCCACAACAAGGGGGTGGATCAGGGAACAGGGATACACAGGGTTTATGGGCAGATGAACCACAGACACAATGAGATAAGGAGAGAACAGCAGAGAGACCAAGTGACAATAATCAGGAAGCACAACAAGTAATATGTCCCCTAATATTTGAAACCCAAACAAGCCCAAAGGTGAGGTTAAATGTAGCAGGCAAAGAAATAACTTTTTTGATAGACACAGGAGCAGTGATGTCATTAATAAGAAAGAAAGATACTCAACATCTGAGGGTGTCTAGTGACTCTGTGTCAACAAATAGCAGCCTCTGGTCAAGCTAATATGGAACTACTAACAAAGCAGTGAGTGTAAGGTGTAATGATATGTTCGTGATGCACTTGTTAATATATTCCCAATTATGCCCAGTGAACCTGTGTAGATTTACTGGCAGCCCTATGCATAAAGATTGAATGTAACCCTCAGGGCCCCTAATGCATATCAGTTGTGGGTTTCGATCCGACTGGCTCTATGCGTGGGACCTGATGCCGGGGACCCAAATCGCACAGCTAGAGAAACTCACTGTCGAGTTGTGGGGAGCCCAGCATGAAATCATGCCTGTACCACAAATGCACTGCACCTCCCTGTACTCACACGGTCAGAGAGATTCAGAATTTGAAAACAAATGGTTTGTCCACACCCCCATATATGTAGAATATTTAGAATCACAGTATCTATATTGGTCTAGAGATTTTGCCACACTATCCATTAATCTCACTGAGAGATAACAAAAAGTATATGAAATAGTGGGAGCAGCCTCACATGTATCACTGACAAAGCATAAAGGCTTTGCGTGGAAAGAGTTGGGTCCATGGGTGCTGAAAATGTCCCAACTACGGGACTGGACCCCAGAAAAGAAGGGCGAGTACTCCCCATCCGGTCAAGCATACCGAATGCTAAAAAGGGGGGCTTGGGCCTGCCATAGGGTGGCACTGGAACTTTCTCCCTGTCCCGATCCACAACCCATAATGCTGATAATCGTGGGGGCAGGTCTGGATTGGCTGAAAGACATACCTCAACAATTGTGGCCCACTGCTAAGAATGATTTTGGATGCATCAATAACTGCGAGCCATTAGTAGTAGAGCCAAGAAGCACCCATCGACCCAAACGAAAGCAATATCCCCTGGGGTGAGATGCTGTTGAGGGTATTTGACCCCTCCGTGAGGAACTAGTAAAAAGGGGGGCTATAGTACTTGCCACCGGGGCACAATGTAATTCCCCCATTCTCCCCATGTGTAAAGCTAATGGAGAATGGCAGTTCGTGCAAGATCTTCGCAAAATTAACTTTGGCTGTGCAGCAAAGGAACCCAATTGTACTGAATCCAATTACTTGTCTTTCTGATGTCCCCCCGTAAGCCAAATGGTTCTCTGTAATTTGGCAAACGCATTTTTTAGCATACCTATCGAAAACAGTTCTCAAAGTGGTTTGCTTTCACGTTTGAAGGTAAACAATGGACTTGGACTGTTATGCCACAAGGCTATACCAAGTCCCCGGCCGTGTTTTGTGCTGCTTAGGCAGGCTAATTTAGCAAGGTTACTACCCCCTGTTGTGAGTAAGCTAGAACAGTATGTCGATGATTTATTACTGTGCTCTGAATCCTTGGAAGCTAGCAAAACTGATTCGAAGGCCTTGCTATATTTCCTTGCACAAGAAGGCCACAAAGCCAGCAAGCACAAACTGCAACTCTGCAAGCAGGAAGTTACTTATTTAGGTCACAGACTGTCAGCTGAAGGGAAGTCTTTGGGTTGTGACAGAGTTGAAGTAATAATAAACATACCACAACCAATTACAAAGAAACAGATGATGACTTTCTTAGGCATGACTGGTTATTGAAGGAATTGGATACCTGACTATGCTACAAAGGCACAGCCTCTGCAGGACTTAATACATACTAACCAATTGAAAATGAGTGATACTGTTGTCTGGACTGATGAGAGCAGGAGCGCTTTTGATGAGCTTAAACAAGGTTTAGCAGCAAGCCCCTGTTTAGGCCTCCCTGACCATGATAAACCCTTTCATCTATATGTATCTGAAAAAAAGAAAAGGTTTTATGTCAGCAGTACTTACTCAAAAACGTGGTGATAAACAACGACCAGTGGGGTACTATTCCAAACGAATGGACGCAGTAGTTCGTGGTAAGGTTGCCTGCATTAGGGCTGTGGCCACCACCTCGGAAGCAGTTAGTTGCTGTGTGGACAACTTAATAGTCCACATACCCCACGTGGTGTCCGCCCTGCTTAATCAATGTAAAACTGCACATTTGAGCCCTGCACGACACTTACACTATCAGAATGTGTTGTTGACTATGCCTAATGCTACCATCCAATGCTGTACTAATTTGAATCCTGCTACCCTCCTTCCTAACAGTGATGATGGTGAGCCCCACTGATGGTGAGCCCCGACTGTCAACATATAGTAGAGGCAGTAAGCACTACTGACTAGATTTGAAAGATGAACCTCTTGACAATTGTGATCTCATTCTGTATGTGGATGGGTCAGCACAGCGAAATAATAAAAGGGAAGGGCTAGTGACCTATGCGGTTGTAACTAATGACCACACGTTAGAATCAGGCAAATTGCCCCCTCATTGGTCTGCTCAGGTGGCAGAACTTGTCACACTCATTCGGGCTTGCATGCTCTCTGAAAACCAGACAGTAACCATCTATACTGACAGCCGATATGCATTCTGGGTAGTGCACGACTATGGGGCTCTGTGGAAACTACAGGATTTCCTCACCACTTCTAGGAAAACCCATTAATAATGGCAAATTGGTAAAGGCCCTGCTAGAGACCATACAATGTCCAAGAGCTATAGCTGTAGTAAAATGCGCAGCACACACTAACTCCACTGACGTTGTCTCTCTAGGTAATGCATGAGTTGATGCTGCGGCTAAGGCAGCAGCAAAAGGTAATGGTTCTCCCTCTGTTCAACAATTACTCACCTCCCTTATTGTAGATCAACCTTTTTTTTGACCTCCAGGCATCTGCGGACAACGAGGAAAAACGCCGATGGAGAAAGAGTGGAGGTCAGACAGAATCTAGTCTATAGTTGGGCCCAAATTGCATGCCCATCTTGCCCAGAGCCTGTTATTCTTTGATGTGTAAGTGGGCACATGGTCTTGACCATGTGTCCAAAGGAGAGGTGGTGGACTATGTTTATCAATTTTGGTTTTGCTTTGGCTTTGCTGCTTTTGCTGCTCAGTTTTGTTCTAAATGGGTTATATGTATGCAGAACAACATGGGGAAAGGAACCAGGGTTCCCATGGCAGCCCATCTCAAACCAAACCAGCCCTTTGACCATGTCATGATGGACTTTATTGAACTAACTCCATGGCAGGGCAAAAAAGTACTGCCCAGTCCTTGTAGATATGTTCTCATGCTGGGTAGAAGCTTTCCCCATCAAACATACATCCGCTTTAGCGGTAGCCTGTGTGTTGGTAAAGGAAATTATACCCTGATATGGAGCGCCCATGAAATTAAGCTCGGACAATGGGTTGCATTTTGTGAACAAAATAATTGACTTAAATATTGATTTAAAAAGACACTGCACTTACCACCCGCAAGGTGGGGGCACTGTGGAATGCGCAAATCAGACCTTGAAAAGTAAGTTGATTAAACACTGTGCTGAAACAGGGCTGGGATGGGGGACGGTTCTTTCTCTGGCCTTGATGTACATGAGAGGATGCTCTCATTCTGCACAAAGCCTGAGTCCACATGAGGTTTTGACTGGACGAGTGATGTGTATGCCTAATCACTTACCTCATACCAGGCACCAGCTGACCCTTCAGGGATGCAACGATGAGTTAATGGCATATTGTGTGGCCCTTAACAATGTGCTTAAGAATCTTTTCTCCAGGGTACAAGCCACCTTGCCTGATCCAGCTGAGGGACCCGAACACAACATCCATCCCTGAGACTGGGTGATGATCAAGGACCTCCGGTGGAAGCACTGGCACCAACAACGCTGGGCGGGCCCATTCCAAGTGCTGCTGACGACGCCAACAGGTTGGTTAAGGTTGCAGGTTAAGGTTGCAGAAAGGTCTACGTGGATCCACGTCAGTCACTGCAGGATGGTACCCCAAGAACCCGAAGAGGATGTACTGCCTACTGGAGGCCTACAACCGTAGGCCTTGGCCATAGAACAACTGGAGTTTACGGTCTGCAGCTGCATTTCTACTCAGTGGTATACTGACTTTGTCCCTCATCCTGATTCTAATGGAGCTTGAATATCAAGCCGGAAGAACTGATGATAGGAAAAAAAATAGTACTGGAAACCACACTGCCCATAAAAGAAAAGGACATGTCCTGCCCCCCTCTTTCTCACCATGGCATGATGCAAACCACTCCTCCAAACAATCAGAACTGAACAAATATGAACATAATACCTGGTATCAATTTACTCAGTACATGGTTAACCACAGCCAACATGTAAACCAATCCTGTTATGTCTGTGCTGCTGTCCCACACTCAGTTAAGATGCCTTATACGGTGCACGCCATTCCCCTCAAAAGAAATGAAGCCATATGTTTTATGTATATGTCCAGAATGCGGGTGAGGCAGCGACAGTGAGTGAACAACCATAACCTGAGTATCTATGATTGTTGCCTGAGACAAAGTAATTCCACAGAAGGGGAGCCTGATTGTAATGAAATGGGTACCTGGCTTTTTAAGACTCCTGGTGTGAAAATATTCATCCCCGAGCCTCCCTGAAACAACACCAGCTCTTCTGGTAGGGTTACACAGGTATATGAACCTCTGGTTACAGTAGAGAAGCCCCAGAAGAAGCCGGGTGTATGTGTTTGTGAACCTTATCCCACCTATACAAGTGTACCTCCTTTGTGGGTGGGGTTCACCGATTGTGAGGAAAATAGACATTGGGATAGCCCGGCTTGTGGATGATGGCCCCCATCCAAACATCCAAGGGATAGTAAAACCCAAAATGGGATGATTGTGTGGGGGGTACTAGAGATGTAACCTGCAACCTCATGATAGGGCAATACACCATACGATCCTCTGTCTCTGAGAGAGTGTCTAGGGGCCAGACCAACCACATAATGGAGGTTTACTGGATGTGTGGTCAGCAAGTGTGGCCTAGCCTTCCACCAGTATAGGCGGGATGCTGTACACTGGTTAGGTTAAACAGTTCCTTTATAATTCTCCCGGTAAATCACACAGCGGCGGTCTTGCATCTCACCGGTCCCAACTCAAGGACAAGGAGTAAAAGGTCATTAATGAACCCTAATGGTGTCCCATGGGAACACAGACACTTCATCAGATGGGACAAATTTTGGCAGGGTTTTCTTCCCTGGTATGGTGCAGGGGAAAACACCCACCACCTAGATAGAATAGGGTATCACTTAGAAGAGATTATTACTATCACCGAGTTGGGGTTTTCCATCCTGTCCTCTGAAGTGCGAGAGTTACAATTGATGGTGCTGCAAAATCGAGCAGCCTTAGACTATCTCCTAGTGGCAGAAGGGGGAGTTTGTGAGCACTGTTGTACATACATCCCCGACGCGACCGAGAATATGACCATAGTAGAAAATCAATTAAATAAATTAAGGGATGCTATAGTAAAGGAGGAACATGGGAATGAGGAATGGGACCCATTTGCCTGGGTAAAAGCCCTACATGGGACATGGGGAGCTACTCTGTTCCACTGGGCTATGTATGGATTAATATAGCTAATAGCGCTGTCGCTCATTATTACTTGCATTAAGAAACTGTACCAAAGTGTTGGACACTGCTGTAACCATGCCTCTGCTTACCATTGATGGTCAATGTAACAAGGATACTGATCCCTTTTCTGAGCTGGCTGATGATTTGATGTAATTTTCTCTTAAGTTGCAATTTTTGTATAAAAGGAGGGAATGTGGTGGGAAAATTTCAATGTTGCTACTGCTATGATTGTTTAGGGTTTGCATGCTCAGGTTTAAATGATATTACGGGTTATAAGATTTAGGTATCATATAATAATAATGTATCATGCACTGGTAGTTGTTATTGTACATCCTCTTTCTTGCTGCAGGGCAATCAGCCCATATAAGGGATGGAAAGATGCTGACTACTAGCTAGAAAGAGGAAGTTCTCTTTATTTAGGAACCCCAAGCTGCATCTGTGAGAGTTCACAGAAATGCCACTGACTTAGTTAGACTAGGTATAATTTTAGGTTGCTTGCAGTTTAGATAAGTTGTTATTGTTGTATATAATTGGTCTCATCTTAATCTTCCAAGCTGTTGCTATCCAACGTATACTGAGTTAAGCTTCTGTGAATGGCTTGCAATAACTGTAGGTTACAAGGTATATATTATTATTATTATTATGCTTACTGACTCTGCACAGTCAGAACATTGCTTGGTTTCCTATCACTTGTGTGTGTTGAGTGTGTTCTCAGGTTTGCAATCCTAATTAACTTTGTTCGATTCGACCTTGTTTGTCTCACTGAGTCTCTTTCAGAAGTTGAGTGAAAAACTTCCAGCACACTACGTTTCCTATAATTAGTTAATGGGCTACTTAAGTTGTATTGTGTACATAGCATAATCTTACACTAAAGTTTAAGTGCACTGATCTGTGTTAGATACAGCTAAGGAGCTATAGACCAATTTGTGGGTTATAAACCTTAGCAGAGGTCAAAGGTTATGGGTAATGACATTTTTTGTAGCGCACATATGACTTCCTATACGTGTTCAATATAAATGATTGTCGTATCTGCGCTCTAAGGTCTTTTTTTTACCAGAAATGTTTTGACCCTTAGCAGAGGTCAAAGGTCACGGGTAATGACTTTTTTATAGAGCACATATGACTTCCTATATGTGTTTCATATGAACCATGACTCTATCTGTGATCCCTGAGGCGCAAGGAGCCAGTTTTTAATTTGACAATTTGGAGAGGTCAAAGGTCGTGGGTGATGACATTTTTTTCATAGACAACATATGACTTCCTATACATGTTCCATTATAACTTTGACCATATCAGAACGCCCTAGGAGATGAAATTTAAATGTTAATTCCAATATGGCCATCAAACCATGTGACCAATCTGCTTTCAATTTTAGTGGTTATTTATTATGGGCCGCACAACTGTACCAACATTGAATAGCATATGTGCAACACTATTCTTGTTATGGGTCATAAAAGTCATTTTTCAATTATTAATATGGTCGCCAAACCATGTGACCAAAACACGCCATTTTAAAATTGACAGTACTTAACATTACCCTCTACTTTCATACTAAGTTTCATGTCTCTGGTGTACTGCAGTATCGATTTATACTTTAATATATGTAAATATAGCACTCATGAAATTGTTGTTTTTCTCGCTGCATCCATGTTTTTTTAACGAAAAAGCAGGGATTTTACAAAACTTAAAAAGGACCTTGTCATGAGCAAACATGACAATTTTGGTGCCAATCAACATTGCGGTTTCAGACAAAACAATCTTTGAATAACACTGTTCTTGTTATTGGTCATAAAAGTTGTTTTTCAATTATCAATATGGCCACCAAACCATGTGACCAAAACACACCATTTTGAAATAGACAGTATTGGTGCATTGGTTGTTATAGCTCAAACATTATCATCACAAATCATTTTGGACACAGCTGACTGTCAATTTAGGCAAACATATTGGAAGCATTGGTTAGCAGCAAATTAAAATGTTATTTGGATCAAACAATATTCTAACAAGCTTTTATAGTGAAATGCATTTAAGTAATCAGCTTCATTCAATTGCTGACATCAGTTCCCTGAGGCCTGTACAACTGAGAAGTTAGAATTTATATGCAGCTGTGTGTGTTACAGACAGTGCAAACATTTGGATAAAACACCACTGTGTTGTCTGAGGAAGATATTTTTGTGAACTGATACTGTATTTTGATAATGATTTTAAAGGACATGGTCAACAACACAGAATACACGTTTCAATTGCTACATTCTGTTACCCAGAGTTTGCTGCGCCGGCTGCTCTTGGCGGCTGTCTTTGACGTCACACACAGCTTTTAGACAAACGCCTTCTCCAAACCTTACAGCAGAGCACACATTTTCAACATGCTATATTTATATTTGTGTGGATTATCAACAGTTAGTATAATGTAATTGATTAACATTAACTTTATTGTAAAATTATACAACACTTATCACAGATTTAGTACATTGTGTTCGTTTAAATTATTTATTTAATATAGCATTGACAAGGCTGTTCACGGCTCCGTTGTATAATGATAAAATGTTGTTCGCCTCCTCTAAAAAGGTGGCAGCAGTAGTTTTAGTGGTAATTTGCATTATGATTAGCAGGTCACTCGTGATCTTTGCATCATCCATTTGATTCACAGTAACGTTATGAAAAATTGACAAATATTTAAAAAAAAAAATGTTACTCTTAAAAAATAAAGTGGGCATATATATATATATATATATATATATATATATATATATATATATATATATATATATATATATATATATATATATTATATATATATAATATATATATAGGGTTTACTATTAGACCTTTACTATTAGATGTATTGTTAGTATTAAACATTATCTGTGGCAGAGTAAGGCAATATTATTTTTTTTATCAGGAATTAACAGTTTTCATGGACATAGGTTCCACTCTTTACTTACTAACTTTAGAATGCAGTCGTTTTTCTGCTGTGTTAAAGTTAATCTCTGTTTTTGTACACATCCTGAGAACGCTGTCAATGTGCTACATGAAACAAAATAAAAATCTGAAAGTGTTTGCAGTCAGCGGCAATAGGAGCTATGGTGGTTTTAATGACAATTGCAAAAATGAAACAAATGGATGGTGACATTGAACTTTAGGAACACAATGAAAACTGAACAGACAGCATGAGCAACAACACGTTGGCTACCAGAAGTCAAATTATATTATTTTCGGTAATACATTTTAATAGGTAGAAGTAAATACAATAAGTTAGTGTCTAGTGACAGTGACAATGAACATACACAATGAACACCCACTGAAAAAAAAAAAAAAAAAAAAACCATACTTTGATGGTTTAACATGTAGGCTAGTTAAAAATAAACATTTGACAAACCAGGACTGTTTTTAAGATACATACACTGCATGTAAATTATTAAGAATATTTTTTCTTACTTGCTGTTTACTGCGCCGCTGGGATACTGAACCGAAGCCTGAACAGGTTCTAATCACGCATGGAATTCACAGTAAACCATGTGGAATATTGAGGTAAACGGTTTTAAATAAAGAAATAAATAAATAAATAAAATTGTGCTTAATAATATTGAGGGGGGAAAAAAAATCAGATTGCCTTCAAGATTAGCCTCTAATCTACCATGATATAGATACTATTTTGCTGGCTTGCAAGTTCAACTGCTACAAATGTCAAGAGCACAATACTGTGTATACTGCATAATTATTGATTTGTACCGAGATCTAGTAGTATTGTAATAAACTTCATTACAGCTTCAGTGTTGACAGAGCTAGGCTGACTGAGAAATATGCCCAGATTTGGTCTGAGGAAAAGGTGGCAACCCTACTTAGACTGTGTGTGTGTGTATCAGTATGTGTACTGTTCTGTACATGCCTTCATGTCCACAAGGTTATTTTAAGTAAACAATGATTACGGCAGAAAAGCTGCTCAGCTCTAATTATACTAAAATGTCTGCTCTTTTAAATAACTATTTAAATAAAAGATTCGCTCCCGAACTACGTAACTTATTACAAAGTCGTCGAATATCACAGATTATTGCCCATAGGCTTTTGGAAGCCTTAGCCTTGGAAGATTATTGCCTTTGGCTTGGAAGCCTAAAAATAATAATAATAATAATAATAATAATAATAATAATAATAATAATACTAATAATAATAATAATAAAATATTGTTTGTTTTGTATTCATGCACTTTCTTGACATCTTCATTTGTTCACAAATCATATTCCTATGATTGTTAGGCTTCCAAGCTAGAATGACTGGGGATGCCTTTTGTTATTGTAAAGATTTTCATATATATTCTTCCCAAGACTTCAAACTGCTCCTGCTCAAATACCAATTAACATCAAACTTGGCAGGTATCATGCCGAGCTGAATACAATTCAGATACAACCAAAATATGTCATGTTTTATGCACTTTCCACTGTATTTAATGTACTATTTCATATGATTCTACTAGCACGTATTATGCACTTTCCATTGTATTTAATGTATTATGCATTGTTTTTTTTTTACTGTATAATGAATTATACAATTCTCTGTATTTAAAGTATTATGGATTTTCTTGTTATTACTGCATCTTGTAAAGCGCTTTGTGATGGTGGTCCACTATGAAAGGCGCTATATAAAATAAATATTGATTGATTGACTGATTGAAGATGGCGGCCTGATGATTTTTTTTTAAAAAAAACTTTCAAAATCTTATTCTTGGGAACTGGTGAAGCGATTGATTTGAAACTTGACAAATGTCATGAGCAACAAAACCTGCTTTAATTTGGCAAAGCAGATGTTGCTGCGATAAATTTTAATATCAAAATGGCTGCCATCAAATTTGCCAAAACGTGCCCCAAACATCAAACTGCTTCTGTTTGAAAACTGTGCAACCAACTAACTTTGGTAAGGAATTTGGTAGGCATCATCCTGGGGACAATGGAATGCAAAATGGTGTTCTTTTGTAAAACAAGACTGCCAGACCTATGTTTTCTTCTTAACCCTTAGTGGTCCTCACCCCTTGTTCGCTGTATTTTTCACATATCTCTTTATAGACGTGCATACTGAGAAATTCTCTCCTGATCACTCGTTTTATCACCAAACTCCTCAATAATGCAATCCAAGTCATTATATTATTACTGTAGCATCTCAAAAAGCTCTGCAAATGTCTGTGATATTCTTTGAGCGCTGGACGCTATTCTTTCTTCCATTTGTTTATGTCTGTGTTATCTCTGTGGTGCATGGGGCGATCAGAGACGGTCCTTTTTTCTGGCTTCATTCGACTATCGGTCTGTCGGCTTGATGTCTTTTTGATGATGATGGACAGGGTCCGACATTGGACTGGAAAGGGAAAATTGTAATGTCGGACCCAGTCCGATGTAGGATAGCAAAAAGTTAAATTTAAAAGTGCTTCAGTTGAAAACTGGTTTATTTGATTAACTCCAAAATTGAAAAGCATCATCCCTATGTCAATACAATTAACTCTTTCAAAAGTTGTGTTTGTGCGTAAACCAATATGGCCAGCTGATGCATTTCTTTGAAAACCTTTCAAAATCTTCCATCAAATGTAAAACCAGCTTATAACTCCTTATAGAGTGCAGATAGGTTCATGGCTACTATGGAACATATACAGTACTGTGCAAAAGTTTTAGGCATGTGTGAAAAAATGCTGTAAATTAAGAATGCTTTCAAAAATAGACATGTTAATAGTTTATATTTATCAATTAACAAAATGCAAAGTGAGTGAACAGAAGAAAAATCTATATCAAATCAATATTTGGTGTGACCACCCTTTGCCTTCAAAACAGCATCAATTCTTCTAGGTACACTTGCACACAGTTTTTGAAGGAACTCGGCAGGTAGGTTGGCCCAAACATCTTGGAGAACTAACCACAGTTCTTCTGTGGATTTAGGCAGCCTCAATTGCTTCTCTCTCTTCATGTAATCCCAGACAGACTCGATGATGTTGAGATCAGGGCTCTGTGGGGGCCATACCATCACTTCCAGGACTCCTTGTTCTTTTTTACGCTGAATATAGTTCTTAATGACTTTTGCTGTATGTTTGGGGTCATTGTCATGCTGCAGAATAAATTTGGGTCCAATCAGATGCCTCCCTGATGGTATTGCATGATGGATAAGTATCTGCCTGTACTTCTCAGCATTGAGGAGACAACTAATTCTGACCAAATCCCCAACGCCATTTGCAGAAATGCAGCCCCAAACTTGCAAGGAACCTCCACCATGCTTCACTGTTGCCTGCAGACATTCATTCGTGTACCACTCTCCAGCCCTTCGGCGAACAAACTGCCTTCTGCTACAGCCAAATATTTCAAATTTTGACTCATCAGTCCAGACCACCTGCTGCCATTTTTCTGCACCCCAGTTCCTGTGTTTTCGTGCATAGTTGAGTCGCTTGGCCTTGTTTCCACGTCGGAGGTATGGCTTTTTGGCCGCAAGTCTTCCATGAAGGCCACTTCTGACCAGACTTCTCCGGACAGTAGATGGGTGTACCAGGATCCCACTGTTTTCTGCCAATTCTGAGCTGATGGCACTGCTAGACATCTTCTGATTGCGAAGGGAAGTAAGCATGATGTGTTTTTCATCTGCTGCAGTAAATTTCCTTGGCTGACCACTGCGTCTACGGTCCTCAACGTTGCCCGTTTCTTTGTGCTTCTTCAAAAGAGCTTGGACAGCACATCTGGAAACCTCTGTCTGCCTTGAAACTTCTGCCTAGGAGAGACCTTGCCGATGCAGTATAACTACCTTGTGTCTTGTTGCTGTGCTTTTGACAGTAAACTGTCTTCAGCAACCTCACCTTGTTAGCTGAGTTTGGCTGTTCCTCATCCAGTTTTATTCCTCCTACACAGCTGTTTCTGTTTCAGTTGATGATTGTGTTTCAACCTACATATTGAATTGATGATCATTAGCACCTGTTTAGTATAATTGTTTAATCATACACCTGACTATATGCCTACAAAATCCTTGAGTCCCAAGTGTACCTAGAAGAATTGATGCTGTTTTGAAGGCAAAGGGTGGTCACACCAAATATGGATTTGATTTAGATTTTTCTTCTATTCACTCACTTTGCATTTTGTTAATTGATAAATATAATCTATTAACATGTCTATTTTTGAAAGCATTCTTACTTTACAGCATTTTTTCACACCTGCCTAAAACTTTTGCACAGTACTGTATAGGAACCAATACAAGCTCTTTTAAAAAATTAACTGTGACCTTTGACCTCTCGTTAAAGTAAAATGTAAAACTGGCTTATAACAAGTGCAACGGTCATGGTTACTATGGAAGACATATAGGAAACCATATGTACTCTGTCCTCTAATCACCTTGCCTGTGACCTTTGACCTCTCCTTAAGGGTAAATGTAAAACTAGCTTATAACTTCTTACAGTGTATACATGGGGTGGTTACTAGGGTGTTTAATGTTATAAAGTATCATGAGATAATGAACTGTTATGGAAATATAATTTCTGGTTGGTAATCTCCCTCCTGACCTGTGAGGTTGCTAAGTGGCGAAAGGGGAAGTCTTTGGTCGGGCTGGCCTGACAGCCATTTCCTGGATCGGGAAGTCGGTCAGCCTGGAAGAAGGCAAGACTCCATTGCAGTAACGTATTGACCTGGAAGGTAAATAAGGTAGCAGCTGCAGGCAATAGAGGCAGCTGCAATCGTTTACCAAGGGGTCATGCATGATAGCATAAAGGGGCCGGAGAATCGTTAATCGTTTCCTTTCACTTGGGTTTGTGTATTGACTGTGAGAGATGCAATAGTTACTGCCTATGAGATATCACTGAACATAATGTTTAAGAGTGTTTGTTTGTTTTTTGTATTGTTAGTAATTGTCTTGTTTATTAAATCACCAGAGAGCTAAACACATATCCAGAGCTGTCACTTTTGGGGCAGCACAAGCCTGAATAGCACTTCATAACAGTCACAAAAATATACCTGTTATCAAACTCCACAAGCACTAATACACACACCCTGGATTGGTGACCGTGTTTAGTATTGTGGGGCCTGTTGTTATTTAGCTCTGCACATTATACATTGTTGTGTATTGCCGGGGCATATTCTTTTAGTCACCAGACTCTGACTAAAAATAAAGCTTTCCAAACCAGATTACAATTGTCTGTGATTATTCCTGCATCATCTCTACACCTGTTCACAATCACCAGCCACTTTGCCACATGAACTAATGCAGTATTTTGAATTGAAACTGACAAACATTGTCAACTATTAACCCTATCAGCAGTGAGTTTTAGAATGTTTTGATGAGCCCACTGGAGTGAATTTGTTTTTAAATTTTTCATCATTTTTCATATTTACACTCTTCACATCGACACATTTGTTATTAGGCCTATTAGCAATTTATTGCACAATGAAAATATGTAAACAACTATTTCTTACAGTAAATAAACAAAACCAATAAATATAAATAGTTATTTAGAAAGGTTATGACAAAAATAACAGGTAATCAATAATTAACGATCAGAATTAACAACACATCCCGAAAAAAAAATAAGAGAGAGAGAGATATCACATCCGGGTAAACACGTGGTGAGGGTGAAGGCAGTGAGGAAAACGTAGGTCAGTGATCCTTGTCATGCTGTCTGAGCTGGGGCCACTCAATGTTGAAGGTAAATATTCTTCACGAACACCTGATTCAGTAGCAGAATTTAAATCGGAATCAGAATTCAATATAATTTCTAGTACTTCTTTCCCACAGAGCATTTCTCGTCATTTTCCAGACATTGTTGATATTTTGTGACTGTGTTTGTTGTGTATAATTCCGTAAATATCTGGCAGATGGCGCAAGAGACTTCTGCAATGTGTTACAGACAGATACAGATAATATCAGATTATCAACAGTTTTGTAGATTCAGTAAAGTTCCTAGTTCAAGTTCAAAGTTCAAAATTTGCAGAACATACCGGTACATTCATACTCCCTGGGGACATTTAATTCAATGACTTACCAGTATGTTCGTGCTACTCAAAAGGTTAATCAGAACTGTGAATTTGGGTGCAGACAACAGAGGATGAACACAAAAAACTATAGAATAACAGAACATTGAAAGAACCCTGGTTACTTTTCACTGTTTGGAACCACCCCTCAGGTATATGTGTGTTGCACTGTCATATCACTTAACATAGTTATCTGTTCTTTCTTATTCTTGGAATGGATAGGTGCCATTGAATCTAATAGGTGAAAAATATATGGGTTCTGGAAATGCCGAGTTTCAATCTCAATTTGAGATTGAGCTTCTCAAAACCACTAACTTCCCTACTGTGGCCCAGCACTTTCTCTAACCACTGAGCTACTTAAACCCACTGACTTGACACTGCAGCCCAGCACTTTCTCCAGCCACTGAGCTAGACAAACACACTTCTCTAAACACAGATTCCCAGAACTCTCTCTAACCACTGAGCTAGTCAAACCTGTTACCTTCCACGCTGCAGCCTATATTTCCATAATTATTAAATGCAGAGGGAACACAAGATTGAGCCTGCACCCAATGATTTATTCAGATTAATGCTGAATGTTGCCTAATGTAAATTGTAGTTTTGATGAGGTGAGATTCAAACAGATTTTTTGTTTATGTAGTTACTCTGTTAAGAAAATTGCAGGACAATGCAGTAGTTTCATCTTAACAGATTGTTTGTAGTAAATGTAAATTGTCATAAAACAAATTTACTAATACAAATGTGTGTGTGTGTGTGTGTGTGTGTGTGTGTGTGTGTGTGCATATAAAAATGATCATTGCCGCAATCGTAACTTTATAGGCAAAAAAAAAAATGCAATTAATACTTGTCTCTCTCTTACTTTTAATAAGAAAGCAGCACCCTTATAGTTAGTGGCATTTGTGACAAGCTGCTGCTGAGAATTTACTAAAAAGTCTGGCACTTGTTTCTGGATGTCCCTTATGAAAAAATATATCAGCATAACACGGAGCGCAAGTCCTGGATCCACGTTGAAAGTCAGGGTAATTGTGCTGTCACTCTTTTTATATAGTCGAATAGTCCATTCGGAAGCAAGCGGAAAGCTAACTGGTGGAAGTTTAAATGATCTAACACTTTGGTCTTTGGAAAATTCAGACAGATTCTTAGATCATTATTCTGCCACACAGAAAGCATCCGAATAACTAATGAACCAAACTAGCAGATAGATTTCCGCTGTGCTTCTCGAAGCTTTAAAAATTATTTTTTATTAATGATTTGTCATAGATTTTTTAAAATCTCAATGTGGAATTGTGACGGAAGGATGAGTTCTGGTGATGAATCTTCCTCCCGATCTGTGAGGGCACTAAAGAACGAGAGGAGAAGTATCTGGAAGGGCTGGCCAGTTCGTTTCCGGGTCAGGGAAGTGGGTCAGGCTGGAAAGAAGCAAGACTCTGTTGTAAGACCGTATTGATTTGAAAGGTAAATGAGAGGCAGCTGCAACGTTTACCTCGATATTATACGGGATTACATATAGTGGCCAGGGTAACGCTGATCTTTTCCTTCATTTGGGTAAATGTTCGGAGAGAGAAGGAGCTATAGAGGAGCTCTCATTGTTACAGAGAATTACGTGTTGTGTTTTGTTGTGTTTGTTTGTAATTGTCTGCGTTTTGGCCCACCAGACAGTTAACTCACCTGTCCGGAGCTGTCGACCAGGGTCAGCACAATCCGGATCACCACTGCACGGAACCGTCACAAAATATAGTGTCTTCACCCACCACAAGCACGTCTGCACTCACCCAGGACTGGTGACCGTGTGTTCGTTTTGTTCGGGACTGTGCCCTATTATTGCTATCCCCGCGCTTTACACATTGTTGTGTATAGCCGGGGATTTATTATTTAACGGTCACCAGACCTGTTAAATAAAAGCACCTTTTCCACTGGAAACTGTTGTCTGCCTGTCACTCCTGCATCGCATCACCGGTACACCTGTTCCCCTCCACTAGCCACTTTGCCACACGTGGTGTCAGAAAACGGGATTTATGGACCACAACGCACTTGCGGAGCTGCTGCAGGCGTTGGTAAGCAGACGCGATGCAGAGGAGAGAAGGAGGGAGGAGCGCTACACGGTGCTCATTGAGTGGGTAGGGCTGGCCGTTGCCGCAATGATGACCCCTTCAACAACACCACCGATGTCAGCCCCGAAGGCATGGGTAATGAAGATGACGGCGGAGAATGATGCAGAGGCGTATTTGGTGGCATTCGAGTGGCTGGCTATCGCGGCGGCTTGGCCGCAGGAGTTCTGGTCCAGCCAGTTGGGACCCTGCCTGATCGGGGAGGCTCAGGCAGCCTACCAAGCCATGAATCACCATCACGCCACCGACTATGACCTGGTCAAGCAGGCTATCCTCCGCCGCCTTAATATAACCACAGAGACCCACCGGGCGCTGTTTAGGGAGTACGGGAGAGCCCCGGAGACACGCCCCAGGGTGGTCGCAGAGCGGTTGTGCGACCACATAGTCCATTGGCTGACCCCCGGGAAGAAGACCGTCCAGCAGATGGGGGAAACCATTGTGGTAGAGCAGTTCTGCCATGTGGTCAGTGCCGAGACCCAGGCGTGGATACGGCGCCACAACCCCGACACCCTGGAGGAGGCTGTCAAACTGGCTGAAGACTTTGAGGACTCCCTGGCTTCTGGCCGGGTCGGAATCCTGTCTGCCCCTGCCCTTCGGAGCAGCCGACCTCTCCATCCCTCTCCTCCAACACCACCACTACCACCACCTTCGTTCCCAGGACCCAGACCTCCTAGAGAACCGACCCCATTGGCCCCATGGAGACCAAGGTTGGCCCCCAGCTGGGATAGAGGTGCTGCCCCTGCCCCATTGCCATACCAGCAGCGGGACAGATTTTTGACCTATGCCCCCTCTGTCCCTCCTATCTGTTTCAGGTGCAATCAGCTGGGACATCTGGCCAGGTCATGCCCCTCTGCCATGGAGTGTGATGTGGCCATGTGCAATTGGTCAGGAGGGGCCTTGTCTGATTAATGTGGTTTTAGGGAATGTGAAAACCCACGCATTAGTGGACACAGGGTGTGAGCAAACCTTGATTAGGACAGCTCTCTTGGGTGGTGTGTCGTGGCAGCCACAAGGTCAGGTGGCCATCTCCTGTATCCAGGAGACACGGCGGCATACCCCACATTAAAAGTATACTTATCGGTAGGACCGATAAAACGTCACCTCGTAGTCGGGGTGGCGGAAAGGTTGCCACACCCAGTTATTCTGGGCCGAGACTGGCCAAAATTCAAAGAATTAATGCAAATAATGGCAGTCTCAGCCACACACGTAAACGTGGCAGAAAAAAAAGGAATGGATTGGTGATGTGTTTCCTTTTCACCCTGAAATGTTTTCCCCTCTTTTCCGTCCTAGAAAAACAAATAGGAGAGACAGACTGCGAAATGGGAGGGAGCGTCTTTGAGACAAGGCTGGGGTCTAGTGGGAGAGTGCTGCAATGGTAACAAACGCCAGTCAAAGGCAGTGGGAACGCAGTGCGACCGAGAGGGCGAGGTTACTGGACCGACTAGGGCAGAGGTTATTCCAGCCCCTCTCAATGTACCGGAACTGTTGGTTCCCCCGTCTTTTCCGACCTAGGTCATGAGGCTCGTGCATGATTCCCTTTTGCGGGGCACCTCGGATCTGAGAAGACGAGGGAATGAATATTGGCTCGATTCTATTGGCTCAGTCTTCATACTGATGTGTCGAAATATGTAGCCACATACCCAGACTGCCAACGAGTAGTGCCGGGTCGAGTGTGCCCCACCCCTTTAGTCCCACTGCCCATTATTTCCACTCCTTTCGAGCGCATTGCAATGGACATAATGGGCCCTTTGCTACCTTCTGACTCTGGGTATATGCATATATTAGTAGTGGTGGATTATGCAACGCTATACCCGGAGGCAGTTCCATTTAGGTCCACTAGTGCAGCTGCAATAGCCACCGAGTTAGCGCAGATTATGGCTAGAGTAGGGATCCCCAAGGAGATTTTGACTGATCACGGGACCAATTTTTTGTCCAAGACGTTACAGCAGGTGTACAAAATATTAAAAATACGTCCCATCAGGACGTCCGTTTATCATCCACAATCGGACGGTTTGGTTGAACGCTTTAATCAGACTTTAAAGTCGATGCTGAGGTGATTCGTAACACAGGAGCAGAAACATTGGGCATCGCTTCTTCCCTACCTCCTTTTTGTGGTGAGAGAAGTGCCACAGAGTTCAACAGGGTTCTCCCCCTTTGAGCTCCTGTATGGCCGGAAGCTTCGCGGCATTCTCGACCTGCTGAGGGAGGGGTGGGAGGAGCACAAAGGCTCGTATAAAAGTGTAGTGAAGTATGTGCTTCTACTACGAGATCGCCTGGATTTGGTTGGTCGTTTGGCCCAAGACAACCTCAGATCGGCTCAGCACCGACAGCAGCAGCATTACAACAATAATGCATGGATTCGAACCTTTCCACCAGGGTACAAGGTAATGCTGCTACTTCCCTCATCAGAATCGAAACTGTGTGCTAAATGGCAGGGACCGTATGAGGTGATTCGGGCTATAAGGAAAGTAAATTATGAAACTAGACATCCCGATCGCTGAAATGAACGTGAAATTTATCATGTCAATTTGTTAAAGCCCTGGCAGGCAAGGGAGGTCTTATTTATAGCCCCAGGCAATATGGAGGATGATTTAGGTCCCTGTCCAGAGACCCCAAGCACAAGAGCGATTTCTATGGGGGAACAATTTGTTCCGGATCAGCAAAGAGAGCTGCGTAAGCTTATTGAGGAGTTCAGCGACGTTTTTTTTCTGACGTGCCCGGCAAAACAAACTTAGTTGAATATGACATTGTCTCTCTACCAGGTGTCACAGTGCGAGAGAGACCATACCGGATCCCGGAAAGTCGGCGAAGTGGCGTTCGCAAAGAGGTATGGGATATGCTCGAGCTTGGGGTGATTGAACCTTCCAGGATAAGTGGTGCAGTCCGATCGTCATAGTGGCTAAGAAAGACGGCACCAACCGCTTCTGTGTGGATTTCAGAAAGGTGAACGCTATTGCTAAGTTCAATGCATATCCCATGACTCAGGTCGACGTACTTTTAGACAGACTGGGAAAAGCAAGGTTTATTTCCACTCTGGACCTGACAAAGGGATACTGGCAAATCCCTTTAACCCACAGCTCCAGAGAGAAAACCGCATTTTCAACACCAGAAGGGCTGTTCCACTTTAAAACCATGTAATTTGGGCTACATGGTGCGCCCGCTGCCTTTCAGAGACTGATGGACCAGGTTTTATGCCCACATCATGAATATGCTGGAGTGTATAGTGATGACGTGGTGATTTATAGCTCCACCTGGCAAGAGCATTTGGCTAGGGTTACAGCCATTCTTCAGTCTCTAAGGGAAGCCCACCTGACAGCTAACTTGAGGAAATGTGCGTTTGCCAAAATAGAGACTCAATATTTGGGATTTTTAATGAGGAATAGAAGGGTGAGACCTGCGGTCACCAAAATCCAGGCTTTGGTTGATACAGCGATCCCCAAAACCAAGACTCAGGTGAGGTCACTACTGTGCTTAGCCAATTATTACCGCTGCTTCATCCCCAAGTACGCCACAGTGGTTAACCCGTTGGTCGACCTCACCAAAAAGAGTGCTCCAAATTTAATTAAATAGTCAGCTGAGTGTCAGGGGGCATTTGATACTATTAAGCGTACACTTTGCCAGGCCTCCACTCTTATCACACTGGATTTCACCAAGAGATTCGTCCTCCACACCTCTCCATGCATTGGATGTAGGTTTGGGTGCAGTCTTGTCCCAAAAAGTGGCTGGAGTAGAGCACCCGATATTGTACCTGAGTAAAAAAATGTTACCTCGGGAACGCAACTACTCCGTACTACTCCGCAACTACTACTCACTCTTTACAATACTACCTGCTGGGACACTCATTTGATCTGGTCACAGACCACGCCCCACTCAAGTGGTTAAGCACAATGAAGGACAGCAATGCCCGGATAACTCGGTGGTATCTGGCATTGCAGCCCTTCATGTACCACATGGTACACCAAAATGCTGATTATTTTTCCCGGGAGGGGGGGAGTAATGGGGAAGGTAGATTTAGCCAAGTGTTCCTTCGGCTCCACTCTGAGCGGTGGAATATGTGACGGAAAGATGAGTTCTGGTGATGAATCTTCCTCCCAACCTGTGAGGGCGCTAAAGAACAAGAGGAGAAGTATCTGGAGGGGCTGGCCTGACCGTTCGTTTCCGGGTCAGGGAAGTGGGTCAGCCTGGAAAGAAGCGAGACTCTGTTGTAAGACCGTATTGATTTGAAAGGTAAACGAGAGGCAGCTTCAAGTAGTAAGGCAGCTGCAACCCATAGGCGCAGAGTTAGAAGGTGCAAAGGGGCATTTGCCCCTGCAATATTTATTTTGAGGGGGCACACCCTAAATAAAGCTATGTACATGGTGTACCTGCTACTGTACCAATGCAGTAGTTGTATGAACACATCAATACTGTAAACTTGTACGAAGGCATGCATCAGTGTGGATGACGTGATCATATGATTATTTCAAATGAAAAATTTTATCCTGTAAAGAAGAGCCATACGTGCAATGCCGAGTAGGCTACAACATAATTTTTTTTTTTTAAAAGTTAGGTAAACTTTCCTTTAATGAAGTTATTTTTTTTTGTTTTATTTTAATTTAAATGTCATCGAGAAGATATGGAGGTGGATACCTCGTCAACCTCGGTGAAAACAAGCACTAGCACTAATGTTTCTGAAATGTTGGAGGATTCAAAAACAAACTGCTGCTGCCGCTACCTCAGATGAACCCCCATTACAATTTGTTTTATAAGATGCTACGGTGGGAAAAAGACATTTTCGAGAGGAATGGATTAAAACATACAACTGGCCCGTCTTTGATGAAAGGAACAATAGTTATTTGTAAACGTGTTCCATGTGCAAGAAGTAGAATATGTTTACATTTTCAACAAAGAATGAACACGACTTCATCTCGGTAGGTTTTGATAACTCAATAAAGGCAACCAAGCAATTTTGAAATCATGAGTCTCGAATCACATTTCAATTGTGTAACTACAATATGAAACAGATGACACAAGCCGGGATGCTCTTTTTGATATTTTTACACGCATTACCTTTCTAGGTCGACAAGGTTTATCAGTTCGTGGCCATAGTGACTTGAATTCAGGTTTAATTCAGCTACTAAATCTCTGGAGTCAGGATAACATTGCATTGAAGCAGTGGCTTCAAAGGGATAAGAAATACAAATGGTTGTTGCGTGACGTTCAGAATTAAATTATTCACATTATTGCTGATGTGAAAGGAACTAATTGTTTTTCTGTTATAGCTGATGAAACAGCATATGTTTCACAAATTGGTCAACTAAGCTTCTGCTTACAATAAGTGACCAGTGCATTGGAAGTGCTGTGAAGATTTTGTAGGGTTTTAGGGAGTCCAATGCAAAAATTCAGAGATGCCTTTCTCAGTACTTAACGACATGTTACTGAAGTTAGATATTTCTGACTCCCATGTACAATGCTACAATGGGGCTGCCAGCATGTCAGGGTGTGTATCTGGTTTGCAGACCCACGTTAAAAGAAACCCAGTGTTGAGCCATGTTTGTGCATTGTAATTCACACTTTCTGAATCTGGCATTTCAGATGCGCTTAAATGTGTGCCTGCTTGTCAAAACTTTTTGAAGGACTTAATAGTGATGGTAAAGTCATCACCCAAGAGATTGGCATTGTTTTAATTATTTCATAAGCCAATAGATGGACAGAGCAAGGTGTCTTAAGGATTGAGCCCATTGTGCCCAACAAGATGGACAATGCGGATTAAGAGTGCAAAATCTTTTCTGACAAACTAAAAAAGTCTGATTGAGTTTCTGGCTGATTTTGCACATCAGAACAATCTTTCAGTGGCTTGCGATGCCTCAGACCTATTTAAGATCTGCTTTTTAAAAATCACCTTGCTCTTCTAACACACATGCAGTCACAACGAACTTGATTAGTGGTTTTTTGTATAAATTAACATGATCACAAATAAGATGAATTAAACCTTTTTTAAACTTGTAGATAGTTGGTAATAGCATATTTGGTGGAATGGATAGCCTAATTTTAAAGACCACCCTAAACTATTATAAGAGTTCCACAAGGTTGCATCCTCTCACAAGTAGACATGGTGTCGATAAAAATGTTTTCATATTTTACTGGGTTTTAATGTTTATTTTTCGTAAACGTTATTTAGTGTATTTTATGATTGTCAGTTTGTATCTTACATGCGTTTTTAGATTACCTGTTTCACTCACGAGCAAACAATGACATTTTTTTATTTTAATGACATTTTATTATGCTCCAAAGATTTGATTTGCTGTTGGTGGTTAAAAAAAAGGGGCTTGTGGGCTCCTGAGGATGCACCTATAGCTTGGAGATCGCCAGCTCGAATGCAAGCTATTCCACTGCTGATCTTGGACGGGAGTTCCTAGGGGGCGGTGCACAATTGGTCAAGCAATGCCTGGTTGGGGTAGGGGTTAGGTTGGCTGGGGAGTCTTTGGCTCACCGCACACCAACAACCCCTACATTTATACTGTAGTCTTTGCATTGAAGTATCTCTAAGCTTCTTGATGACTAAATGTTAAGTGGCTGACTGCACAAGTTCACAATCTCAATAATATTTAATTTGAATGTTAAAAAACTAGAGAAACTAAGGGCTATATATTTGTTCAGCCACTAAATCAAGTTGCATCCAGCTGAAAAATGAATTTGTTTAAATAACTAGAGGATTATAGTAGAAGCACCAGAGTAGTTACTAGGAAGAGAAGAACTAGTGTACACACATACAGAGGGTCCTTATAATTACTTACCAATAGGACCCGAAACTTTACAAATATTTGTATAATTTCAAAATGTTGATAAGAAGCAGCAGTTTAGGTTTGGTGAATATTAGTGAAAATCAAGGAAGTTATTGTGTTCATCATGTAGAGGGTGACAGACAGACAGATGGATGTACATAAAGGCCTCCATTGTTTGTGAGAGCAGCAGTCTTTAAACTTGCCAAACCACTTCAAAGTAAATTAAAGTTATTTTAACTTTCTGTTTGGTATGTGGCAACAGATGGTTTTATTTGGAATTCAATTTAAAGTTTTGACTCGCTCAAAAAGTCTGAACAAAACACAGCACACAGATCTTCTCAAGATGGCTGCCTGCAAAGAGCAGCATGACCACAGTCATATCCAGGAAGCAACAGCATACAACACATTATTATACCAGGAGGGCAAGCCACTCCTCCTTAACTTAGAACTCTTCTTTCCATGAACAATTTTTAAAATATGTATCGCAACTCCTAAAGAAGAGAATTCTACAGTAATACAAAAAAAAAAAAAACAACTAAAAGAGAATTATATTATTAAACTGTAATTTTGACAGGAATTTTCAGTGGCACTGTTGTGGTAGATTTCACGTGGTGGCAGCTTTTGTCCGGACAAGAAGAGTATGATGTCCAGCCATACGTCAACGTGATGCGATTCATTAGAATATAGTGTACAAATAAAAATAATACATTATTTTAAATTAAGGTACAAAGTGTTGTAAAAATATTTATTTTAGATTATTACATAATAAACCTGCACAGATAAAAACTCAACTTGTGATTTAATTAATGTACTCATTTAGAAACAGTGCAAATAATACTGTACTTTAAATATATTTATTCACATGAGTTGCCCTAACAACCTTTGCTACTGAAGAAAATTCCTCAAACGACTCACACAGACATTTTGCCATGACCACCAAACAAGGTTACGATAGTAAGCAGAGTTGAAAAATGTAAATGGTTAATAATTCCTTCCAACTAACACTGGATTCTTTATATTGGGCAGCCCTGCAAAAGCAGCTACATGCATACACAGTAAAAATATACCGCAACCAAAGTATACAAGTGCTACCAGATATAACTTCAGTATCCTTTTCACAGAACCTCCTTGTCCTTTCTGTCATACTATAATTGCACATTAGTAATCCTTGCTCTTAGTCAGAGATTTAGAAGGCTAGTTATAGTCAGTTTGATTAACTATCATCATGCAAAGAAAAGCATAGCTATCCAGGACAGTAAAAAGATTATATCTTAAGTACAGCCACTTTCAACTGTACTCGATTGACAGTCAACAAGTCAGATTTTTTTTCATAGATTTCTTTTATATCTTCAAAAATGACTAAGGATTCCTGCACAAGTGAAATATATTTGTGACCAATGTTATGTATTTTGTTAAATTACCTTTGTGCTTAGGGAAATAATGTGATTTAAATAACAGCTTGGTATGTTTATGAAATATCAGTGTTATCTTAAAAATATGTATTCCTCCCTACAACACTCTGTCTCCAGTGACTGCAAGAAGTATTTGTTGTATGTAATATTTGTACTATGTGCTTCTTACATCTACTAGGGCAGAGTGTAGTAGGATGGGTATGTTTGTTACACTCTGGGCCAGAGGTTCTTAGAGGTTAGTTGTAATTCTGAGGGCCCTGTTCAGGCCATAGGAGTGCTTTTAAAAGTCACCGATAAGACTGAAACAGAAATTGTATACAAAGTGAATCTAAAACAACAAGATAGTTGTAGTAATGCATACCCAATTCGAATCGTCTACCAGATCAGACAAATTGTCTTTTAGAACAGCTACTTACTTATGTCTATAGCAGGCAATTAGAACTGAGGAGCAGGTCCTGAACTCTTTATTTCGCTATCTGACTTACACTAAAAAAACGGAATTAGTAAAAGGCCCTTATACAGGAAAATATATGACTTTTACAGTTTACTGTCAACATGGACAGTGAATTAACCTAATTAGTGAATTAGTGAGGGGATTGTATATGAGTAATTGCAAACGTCATGAAAAGGTAATGGGACAAAAATTAAGAATGTTATTTGAAACTCCTTATTCTTTCAATTTCAGCGCTGTGACCTCCAGTTTGTTCTTCTCCCATCCTCTGAGACTAGCTGCAAAGAATTTAATAGTGGGGTTCCTGATGAACAGCCAGTACACAGCTTTCAAGACCTGCGATGAGTGGATAGTATTGCAAAAGGAAAGGGAAGGTTGCAGCTTTGCTGAGAACATTTACTTCAAGTCATTGGCAAGTCATTTTTTGCACTTCATTAATGTGCCTTGCCTTTCTGTTTTGTTGATCTGTCGATAGTTGTTATTTGCTTATTTATGCCACCTGCTTCTTTTATATTCTGTACATATATACAATTTTTGTGTATGCGCACACACACACACACACACACACACACACACACACACACATATATATAATGTATGGGCTGCATTTTATCAAGGGGTTCTGTGACATCATAAACAAGCCCCTCTACCACAGAACACATGGTGCCCCCTTGTGCAGTTCCTGGTGCCAGGCCTGCTTTAGCATTAAAGCTTTTAATCAAACTCAGCATTCATTGTGAGCTATTCAGAGGAAGAATTTTGAAATTAAAAACAAGGTGTCAATACGTAAGCAACTCAGTGTTTATTGGTTGTGTCCTCATATAAATAAACATACTTTTTTTTTTACACTTTAAACTATACGCAAAAAACACCCTTTTTCCCTTACACACACTCCCTCTGCCCTCTTCTTTCCCTTCTCTCCAGCATGTTCCTGTTTCACCCTAATCCTGGCTGAAGACAGATGCAGTTTGTGTGTAAAAGATATCTCTTTGCTTTTTCTGCCTCAGTTAATTTTTTTCTTTCTTGTCACTTATTGTGATAGGCTGGACAGAAGCATGGAGATGTGTACTGAAGACTCATTCACAAGGCCTTAATCTAGTCTTTAATGCATGACTTCAGAGAAGTCATTTATCTTGTGACTGCAGCAGGCATCCACAAAACTTTATCTCTAATAATATATTGATGGATTAAAAGGGGTCAGGCAGCAGACCAGGCAAGAAAAATTGCTTATTGGCATCAAAATACAGTGGCATGCTCCTGATAAACATAGACAGGAGAGGCGAGAGGGGCGGCTGTATGGAAGGGAGGAGGGGGGGGATGCATTGTGAATATTTGCACTGTAATTTCCCCTTCACCAGAAGACCCTCCAGTGCTAGATAAAACTTGTTTTCTCACTCAAGCACAGCAGAGTTGCCGAAAGGAAAAGCCAACCACTGCCAGCTTCTGGTTTGTCTGTGCTGTCCTTAAACCTTGTTAATCACACTTAAGTATCATGTGAGTCTGGAGCACTTGTTGGGGCACTGAATGCAAAAGAGCTGGCTGGTACAGGCCTCTCAAGGCTGGTCCTGAATACAATAAGGGGCAGTTTTGGGAGACCACCACCCCCCCCCCCCCCCCCCCCCCCCCCATAGATCAACTAGATCAACAATGATAAAGCAACATTTCTGTGCTATAGGGAAATGGTTGGGCATCTAGAATGGTAAGAACATGGTACAATGATACCCTTCCCAAGTGCTTTCCAATGTTTACAGACAATTATAATCCAACTGTTTCTAGGGTATCAGAAGAACAGCTTTTGTACTATGGTACAGTTTTGAACAATGGCAGCCCTATCCTACTGCTGACAATGACATGAGGCTGCTATTGGTATCAATAAACCAAAAGCTGGCTAACTGCAATATAGCTTCCCAAAAGGATCTTCAATGGCAATGCAGAAAGACTGTACTAGTATGACAATGTTGGCAGCTGCACTTGTAAAAGGGTTAGATAGACTGTACACATAGCATCACAATCAATGAACATAATCCATTGCAACACAATATACCATATCAGTAGCAGACATGGTGTATCAGGTTCATTGTACAATCTATTGTGTTGCCATAGCTGGTAAATGATACATCATGTTATCAGTAATCACGACCATGATTTTTTAAATGGAGCACATGTATTTATAGATAAGCATTGTATGTTCAGTGGCTGTAGTTCTGCCATACCTTGTCATGCTAACCTGTAGGGCTTGTCTGACAACACTATACCACTACTAGAACTACAGCAGCTGAACATTACTGACTTTCTAACTAAATTACATACACCTTTAAACAAACAAAACTAGTGGCCCTGCCATTAAAAATATAGGGTATATTTATTATATACTTTTGCTTATAAGAATTACAGTAACTGAAAGGCGTTGACTCTTTTAATGTCTGTCAAACTACATTTTAACGTAAACTTATAGTTGAGACTCATAGACCCTGATAATGTGGTGGGTGTCTACAGAGGTTTGCTGTAACACTGTACGTGGTACTTGACTAAGAAATCTGGCTGTATGGGAAACGCAGTGTATCTTTGAGCTGAGATGTCTACATTATACAAAACACATATCTGCAGAATCTTAATACCATTTTTTTCACACAGAAATGTGAGCCTATATATACCCAGGTGTGAGAGGGTGCCACTTATTCAATTAACAAATGCACTAATGGTGCAGTGTGTAAAGATAATTCCAATGTGATTCCTAAGCGAAAAAAAAATAGTATAATTAAATATACACCAACAAAAGAATACATTACAGTAAAATCAAAATAATAAAAAAATATATACATTAGTGCAAAATCTAATTAACCACCACCACAGCAGTAACTCTGTCACATTAGCTTGCCATTAACTTTCGGTATGTGGATATATAAAAAAAAATGAAAAAAAAAATCTAAAAATAGATAACAACTTTCCTAAAACAATTTTACTAAGAATTTCCAAAAGATGTACACAACAAGAGTATATTGTTTGTTCGCAATGTGTAATTTGCACTAAATGAAAAGACAGAAGCTCTTTTTTTCCTTTATACTTTATATATATATATATATATATATATATATATATATATATATATATATATATATATATATATATATAGCGCTGGAAAAAATTAAGAGACCACTGCAAAATTATCAGTTTCTCTGGTTTTACTATTTATAGGTATGTGTTTGGGTAAAATGAACATTTTTGTTTTATTCTATAAACTACTGACAACATTTCTCCCAAATTCCAAATAAAAATATTGTCATTTAGAGCATTTATTTGCAGAAAATGACAACTGGTCAAAATAACAAAAAAGATGCAGTGTTGTCAGACCTCGAATAATGCAAAGAAAATAAGTTCAGATTCATTTTTAAACAACACAATACTAATGTTTTAACTTAGGAAGAGTTCAGAAATCAATATATGGTGGAATAACCCTGATTTTCAACCACAGCTTTCATGCGTCTTGGCATGCTCTCCACCAGTCTTTCACATTGATGTTGGGTGACTTTATGCCACTCCTGGCGCAAAAATTCAAGCAGCTCGGCTTTGTTTGATGGCTTGTGACCATCCATCTTCCTCTTGATCACATTCCAGAGGTATTCAATGGGGTTCAGGTCTGGAGATTGGGCTGGCCATGACAGGGTCTTGATCTGGTGGTCCTCCATCCACACCTTGATTGACCTGGCTGTGTGGCATGGAGCATTGTCCTGCTGGAAAAACCAATCCTCAGAGTTGGGGAACATTGTCAGAGCAGAAGGAAGCAAGCTTTCTTCCAGGACAACCTTGTACTTGGCTATATATATATATATATATATATATATATATATATATATATATATATATATTATATATATCATATATGTTTATAGAAAGTCTACATCCTCTTGAACTTTTTTCACATTTTGTTGTGTCAGTGCCTCACAGTTTCATGCATTTAAATTAAGATTTTTTTCCACTTATCTACACACCATACTCCACACTCTTAAGGGGGAAAAAAGTTTTTATTGAGAAATTGAAAAAAAAAAAAAAAAATAATATATATATATATATATATATATATATATATATATATATTAAAAATACAAAACTGAAAGATCATAATTGGATAAGTCTCCACCCCCCTGAGTGAGTCTGTTGGAACAGGTCTGTACACCTAGATTTGACAATATTTGACCATTCTTCTTTACAAAACTGTTCAAGCTCTGTCAAGTTCCTTGGGGAGTATGATGGACAGCAATCTTCAAGTCATGCCACACATTTTTGATTAGATTTAGGTCGGGGCTCTGACTGGGCCACCCAAGGACATTTACCGTTTTGTTCCTTAGTCACTCTACTGTAGCTTTGGCTGTGTGCTTTGGGTCATTGTCATGCTGAAAGGTGAACTTCCATCCCAGCTTCCATTTCAGCTTTCTTGCAGAGGGCAGCAGGTTTTCCTCAGGACTTCTCTGTACTTTGCTCCATTCATTTTCCCTTCCATCCTTACAAGTGCCTGTTGCAGGGCGATTGCCCTGCACGTGGGGAAATATGTAGTTTATTGTATGTTTTTGGGTTAATTGTTAACATATTGATTTAATTAATTGTTTAGCTGCTGTGTCGCTCCACCGGGGACGATTACCCGTCTGCGTGGAGCAGCAGCTGAAAGCAATCAGCTGTTCCAGCAGGCGGGTGGGCGTGTGTCAGTGGAGTGTCAGTATAAAAGCATGACGATCGCTGTGATTTGTGCTGCTGCAAGGCCTGCCGTTTTCATGGCACCTTTGATATATAGTTTGTTGTACTATGTTTTATTTTGCAATTTTGTACAGTTTGCTGTATTAGTCCTCTGTGCGCTACCATCGCTGGTAACATGACCACCTTTATTTTACGTTCGTTTTCTGTCTGTTGTGAACAACCTGCGCCCCTGTGCTGGCATTTTCAACATCAACACCACGTCTGTCTCTCTGTGTGCTTGAACAACGGCGACCACACTCGTGACACAAGTAAGACTCTGTCACAGTGCCCCAGTCCCTGCTGATGAGAAACATTCCCATAACATGCTTCACAGTAGGAATGATGTTCTTTGGGTGATGTGCTGTGTTGGATTTGCGCCAAACATAACGCTTTGCTTTTAGGCCAAAATGTTCCATTTTACTTTCGTCAGACCACAAAACTTTTTGCCACATGGCTACAGCACCTCTTGAGTGTTTTTTTTTTCATACTTCAAACGGGATTCAAGATGGGCTTTCTTGCGTAATGGCTACCTTCTTGTCACCCTACCATACAGGCCAGATTTGTGGAGTGCTTGGGATATTGTTGTCACATGCACACTTTGACCAGTCTTGGCCATAAAAGCTTGTAGCTCTTGCAAAGTTGCTACTGGCCTCTTGGTAGCTTCTTTGGATGTACGGCCTGATCTAGGCAGTGTCTTGCTAGTGCCATCCACCTTCCACTTCTTAATAATTGTCTTGACAGTGCTCCAAGGGATATTTAAGGCCTTTGATATTTTTTTTATATCCATCCTCTGATCTATGCTTTTCAACAACTTTGCCCTGGAGTTCTTTTGAAAGCGCCTTGGTGCTCATAGTTGAGTCTTTGCTTTGAAATGCACTACCTGGCAGAGGTAAACTGCTGAATTTATCCTGAAATAATGTGAGTCACTACAGTTTAAAACAGGTGAGGGCCACATAACTTGGTGTGTGATTTTGAAGGCAATTGGTTACACCTGAGCTAACTCTGGATTGCTATTACAAGGGGGTTCACACTTATCCAACCAATCTATTTCAGTTTTTATTTTTAACAAATTTTCTACAACATTTCTAGAATATTTTTTTCAATTGGAAGTTGTGGGGTAGGATTTTAATGCATTTTAATTCTAGGCTATAAGGCAACAAAAGGAGAACATTTTCTAAGGGACTGTAAATATACAGTGGCTTGCAAAAGTATTCAGACCCCTGACCAATTCTCTCATATTACTGAATTACAAATGGTACATTGAAATTTCGTTCTGTTTGATATTGAATTTTTAAACACTGAAACTTATTATTGTAAGGTGACATTGGTTTTAATTACAATTATTGTAAGGTGACATTGGTTTTATGTTGGGAAATATTTTTAAGAAAAATAAAAAACTGAAATATCTTGCTTGCATAAGTATTCAACCCCTGTGCTGTGGAAGCTCCCAGTTTGCACCGATGAAATTGCCCTAACGAGGACACAATTACCTTACCATTGGCCTCCACCTGTGAACCATTAAAGTTGCTGTCACATTTTCTGGATAAAAACCCCACTGTTGAAGGATCATTGGTAAGGCTGTGAATCTGAAGAAAAATTAAGACCAAAAAGCATTCTACAGAAGTTAGAGATAAAGTAATACAAATGCATAAATTAGGGAAAGGGTACAAAATAATATCCCAGTGATATCCCAATAATCAGGAAGTGGAAGATGCATCACACCACCCAGGCACTGCCAAGAAAAGGCTGTCCCTCAAAACTCAACGCTCAAACAAGAAGGAGACTTATGAGAGAAGCCACAGAGAGGCCAACAATCACTTTGAAGGAGCTACAGACATCAGTGGCTGGGAGTGGAGAATTAGTGCACCAGTCAACCATATCAAGAGCTCTGCATAACACTGGCCTGTATGGGAGGGTGGCAAGAAAGAAGTCGTTACTCAAAAAGTACCACCAGAAAGCATGAGAGTGACCCAGCTGTGATGTGGGAAAAGGTTTTGTGGTCAGATGAGACCAAGATAGAGCTTTTTGGCCAAAACTCAAAGCACTATGTGTGGCGCAAACCTAACACTGCCCATGCCTCAAGACACACCAACCCTACAGTGAAGTATAGTGGTGGCAGCTTCATGCTGTAGGGATAATTCTTATCAGCAGGGACTGGGCAATTGAAGGAAGAATGGATGGAGTAAAATACGAAAAATACTGCAAGAAGCTTGGGAGGAAATTTACCTTTCAGCAGGACAATGATCCCAAGCACAAGGCCAAAGCAACATTCTAGTGGCTCAAGAACAAAAAGATGAATGTCCTACAGTGGCCCAGTCAAATCCCATTGAGAATCTGTGGCACTATTTGAAAATTGCGGTCCACAAGCTTCGACCAACCAACCTGAACAACCTGGAGCAAATCTGCCTAGAAGAATGGGCCAAAATCACTCCAACATTGTGTGCAAAGCTGGTACATACTTACTCCAAAAGACTTAAAGCTGTTATTGCAGCGAAAGGTGGCTCTACCAAATATTAATTTGTGGGAGTTGAATACTTATGCAAGCAAGATATTTCAGTTTTTTATTTTTCTTAAAAATATTTCCCAACATAAAACCAATGTCACCTTACAATAATTGATTTTGAGTTTAAGTTTTTTAAAATAAAATATCGAACAGCACAAAATTTCAATGTACCATTTGTAATTCAGTAATATGAGAGAATTGGTCAGGGGTCTGAATACTTTTGCCAGCCATTGTGTGAGTGTGTGTGGTGTGTGTATATTATATATTTACTCATATAATATATATATATATATATATATATATATATATATATAATATATATATATATATTTCATTCATTGTATTCTTTCATTTTATTACAAATTACTTTTTTAAGGGTTTAATTCACTATGGTTCTGAGGCCATTTTACATTTAAATATTTCTTTTAAAATCAATTTCTGCTTTGATCGGTGATGTCACCACAAGAAAAAGACTACTAGGCTGCAAACATTCTGGAAACCCCGCTAAATAGACCTGGCAAAATACTGATTTCTCTTCTATATGTTCTAAAGTACCCTACCATTGCTGCACTTATATTGACATGTTTTGAAAATGTAAGTTCGTTATGTTTTATCAAAATTTAACATACATTTATTTTAAACTACTGTACAGGCTTGTGAATAAAAGGTGCCTAGTAAGCAAGGAGATGCTTACTCAAAATGACAGAGCAGTGTATGAGAAATGATCCTCTGCTGCTAAAAAGGGGGAATGAATGTACCAATGTTTATGAGAACTACTCAAGGTTAACAGAATGCACAATGAATGATGCAAGAAACAAAAATGCAGTAATGTAAAATATTAATGTTTGTTTTCTATAGAATTCTGAAAAACAAGGCTTAACAAGGTTTAGAGTTGTAAAGTGGAAAGAAGCTTTAGTTTTGTTTCTCATCAAGGTAAAAACACATGTAAAGCAAATATACTGCTTGTATATCAATTTTAAAGGCTTTTACTGCTTTACAGTAAAATAGATGACACGAATCTAAGTGGATTCCTGTAGTATATGGGGAGAAGATTGTATTTCCATTAAACTGATGTGGAAAGTTACCTGCGCTTTATATCATACATGGGGAGTCTGATTTGGGGTTTTAACACAAATAAACCAACATACTCTTGGGTTTGTCCACCAGGGTACTATCAACATGTATAAAATGATACATCGATGTGTACCTTGGTTTAGACTAAGTTATCGTTTGGTACCTCAGCATGTCACAAATGTACCCTGCTTTTCAAATTTCGTGAGAAACAACAATTGCCGCAAACTGCCCATTTCCACCCAGAGATGACACGTGCATTACAGCTCCCAACATGGCCTCTGCTGATCAAAATAGGGTTCCTCAGGGCAAAATGCTTGATTATCTCATGAGAATTCAGACATATGCAGCAACTGATATGGTGAGAAAGAGGAAGGAGATTAAGGCAAAATACTGTATGTCACTGTAGACAAGATACAAGACAGTATATTACGCCACTGGCATGATGCCCACAACAAGCGAGTGTATCCTCTTGTGTGTATCGGGGCAGGAAACAAAACCATTGATAAATCATTGTAATGCTTTTCAACAAATAAAACAATCTGATCTCGCGTGCACATTCTCTCTTACTGTGGCATCTCCACTACCATCTGTAGCTCTGACAAATGTTATAACAACGGGATGTTGTAAACGATTCGCAACATGAAATGAGACTTCAAATCAGGGTACATTTGTACAAGGCTGAGGTGAACAATAATTTGTCTAAACCAGGTTACACTGATCTATTTAAATTTACCCTGGATACACTGCGATAATACCCCAGTCGAAAAAGCCCTCATCTGTCATACACTTTCTGTTAACCATTACAATGAGTAAAAAAAAATTAAAAAACCTTTCAATTAATATTTTGAATAAAATTGTAATTAAAAAAAATGTTGTTTTTTTTTCATGTAAAGTTGTGACTCTTATACAGTAACACAATAGCAGAGTGTTATAAGACAGCAATAAAAACATCCACCCACTGGCTATTAATGGATCTACAGGCATAGTCATTTGTGAGCATGCATTGGTCTTTATTTGCTAATTGTTTTGTCTTATTAAAACTACAATCAAGTTCAATTAGTGGGGTTATTTTTATTTGGTTACCATGCTTTTATTTAATCAACTGAATAACATATTCCCAGACTATGCAACGTGAATAGCAGTTCTTATATTGCATCACACAGTCTGTCTAGCACTGATATGTGTTTGTAATAGACTGCCAGTGTGTAGTGGTCCACTGTGACACGACTGAACTGTTCCTACTGCACTGCCATTCTACCTAAGGAATGTGCCATCAGTACAGAACCATTGTAGTGCCACTGTAGGGTTGTGGTAATCAAAGGCAGCGTCTAGGGTGTGGAGTAGAACCTAAATCTTTCCCCAGTACAGCATTGCCTTTTCTCACCTTGATGAACACTTGGGAAAAGCAAAGAAGAAGAACAGGAATAACAAAACAGGCTCTTAAGATCACACAGGCCACCTCGCGCTGGGGAGCAAAAGTAGAGCAATTTCCCTGATAAATAATTTCTCTCCTGCTTTGTTCGTCTACCTAAACACTCAAACAGAGGCCAAGGAGATGGCTCGCAGTAATCTTCCTTTCGGCAGTCGTCTACTAATGCCATTTCCATATTCACTTCCCACTCCCCCATGGCAGCACCACCTCAACACAGAGGAACACAAGCCACCAAGGCAAAACAAGCAGCTGCTCGGCATAGCAATATCCCACAGTACGGTTGCCGAGGAAACAGAGTTCCATCCTGACTCATTATTTAGCATGTCACTGCTATTTTACATGTTAAAGCTGTTTCTCTGCTCTCTAATTTAATGCAGGAATATCAAATGGGCCACATTCAAATTGAGTCATTTGTGTCCTTAGAAAAAAAAAAGCTCAACCGAAAACAGTCAAGGTGAAAACTTGTGTTGGTTGGAGGCTACAGAACATATAAATCAGCTTTAGAACAAGAAACAAGTTATTCATTTATTTGTGTGGTAAATAAATATACAATTGTATGTGTTGGTAAGTGTAACAGAGGTAGGAGCCCTGTACATTTATTTATTTATTTTTAGAACGGGGTCCCCCCCTCCGCCCCTGTGTCGTATTTGTTTTTGTATTATGATTTATTTATTGTATTGATGATGGCGTAGCCATGCGCTTTTGTTTGTTATTGTTTTGTTTCTGGCAGAAGCGAGATTAGGCAGCTCGTCATCTGCTAGCGGTAATTAAAACCCTTGTGCATAAGGTGGGCATCCCCCAAATTAATTAAGTGATTCCTTTGTTGCTAATCTGGAGATGGTCACCTGCATAAAAACCTGCAGCTCTCTGTACTCTGGGTGGATGTTGAAAAGGTGGAACGAGAGTGAGCGATGTGATTAGAAACTAAACTAACTAACAGGAACAGTGAAGGCGATTGCCCCGCCTGACCTATTGTTTGTGTTCGAGATTTATTTTTGTTATTAAAATAAACGGTGCACACTGTGCTTTTGCCCTGCAGTACCTTGCCTGCTATTCTTCCTGCTTCTGACCTTCTGACCACAAAGCTATCCTGTCACACGTGATGTCCTGCGTGGGATTGCAGCACCTCCAGGACTCCCGAAAAGGTACTGCAATTTATTTATTTATTTATTTTTTAATTACTTGTGGAGTGATGAAGAAGAGGAGGATGGAGGAAGCTTCATGTTGCGTGCGCTCCCCAGAGGCCAACTCTCCAGAAAATGATGGAGAGGTACGAGAGCTGGCTGAGGGACCCCCGCGCCCCCCGTGCCTAAAAACAGAGGGGAGACACCTGCTGGGGGACAGCAAATTGAATATCCTTAGACTTCATCAGGCTGAAGCCAGAAGTCTAACAAAAAAACAAACAAAAGAAAAAAACCAGAGAATATCCAGGGCTCACAGAGGAATTGGAGTGGATGACCTAGATGGTTGACTGGGACTACCAGGAGTGGGAGAGAGGAGACATTGAGCCCAAGAGGGAGGTGTCGGTGCATCCACAGCCCAAAAGGGAGGAGGCCGAGTGTCCACAGCCAAGTGGGAGGAGTCGGTTCATCCACAGCCCAAGAGGGGGAAGGCCAAATGTCCACAGTCAAGTGGGAGGAGCCAGTGCGTCCACAGCCCTGGAGGGGGTAGGTCGAATGTCCACAGCCCAAGAGGGAGGAGCCAGTGCATCCACAACTCAAAAGGGGGGAGGCCGAACGTCCACAGCCCACATCTCCACCAGCAGAGGAAGAGTACCTGCTGGTTCCACTTCTACCTCCGTGGGATGACTGCATGCCACTCCCACCTCCACCAGCAGATGGAGAATACCTGATGGTTTCGCCTCCACCGCCGTGGGAGGACTGCTTGCTGCTCCCACCTCCACCAACAAAAGGAGAGTATCTGCTGGTTCTGCCTCCACCATTGTGGGAGGACCTACTGTGCCCATCTCCACCAGCAGAGAGAGCATGCCTGATGGTCCCCCCACTGCAGCCCCTGCTGTCCTTGCAGCCAAAAGGGGAGGGTCTGCTGCCGCCATTGCAGCCAGATGGCCTGCTGCCGCCATCGCCTTCCAAGGATGCCTGCCTTGCACCGCCCAAGGATGTCATGCCCGCTCCACTCGGGGATGCCACACTCGCTCTGCTCAAGGATGCCATGTCTAGATCGCCTGGGGTTGCCTGCTGTTCCACATCACCTGGGGTTGCCTGCTGCTCCGCATTGCCTGGGATTGCCTGCTGGCTGCCTGCTGCACATCACCTGGGAGAGCTGCGTCTTTTATCTCTCCTAGGGTTGCTGACGGTTCTGCTTCCCATGGGGTCACTGCCATCTCTGCTTCGCTTGAAGTTGCTGCCATCTTTGCTTCACCTGGGGTCTCTGCCGTCTCTGCTTCGCCTGGGGTCACTGAGAGCTCTGCTTTGCTTGAGATCGCTTAGAGCTCTACTTCACCTGGAGTTGCTGCTGGTCCTGTGGCCGGAGCCCCATAGAGGGGAGCTGCCAGCCATGAAAAAGGAAGGGGGGAGGTCAGGAGATCAGCTCCCCTCCACAGCAGTTTCATTGCAGAAGATCGGGTGGCCGGAGTCCCAAAAAGGGGAACTGCCAGCCACGAAGAAATGGGGGGTGAAGGACCTCCCACCATGGCGCCACCATGGACACCTTGCTTCCCCTCTTCCGGGACTTTGAAATTGAGGGGGGATGTGGTATGAAAGCAAGAGTTGTTGAATTATAGCAAAATGTCATGTTTAATGGAGGCTAGGAGTGTGACGATTGGTGCAAAATCAAAGCCGTTATCATGGTCACCATGTAGGGTGTCAGAGAGAGATGGGCTGAAGGGTCCCAATTTTTTAATGAGAACCCTAAAAAAAGGGCCCGGGATTGCATGGATAGAGGGACAGAACCACTCCCTTACCCCTATTAGGATGGCCCAACAAGCAGATAGGGGAATGCAAGGCTGTTCATTAGCCCTGTTCAGTAAATTCTTCCACTTCACCTCGTGTTATGATTACATACCTTGTAGCTACAAATCCATCTGATCAATCTTACCTGTTGTGCTCTTCCAGTTACTACATAGGTCTCATATGTGAAGTTCTGAAAGAAACACATGTTATGTCTTTTTAAAACATGATATCGTGTACTACACTGGGTTGAAGAAATCTCTGCAATGCTTTCAGGCCATGTTGGAGTTCCTTGTTCACTTCATGTAAAAAATAAATAAAAAATAAAAAAACAAAGGGAAATCTTCCCCTACACCTCCACCACATCAAAATAAACACTAATTCACTGGGCAGTGTCTGATTACAGATTGTGGATTTCTGGCCAAGAGTCCCCCTCTGGCTATTGAGAACCCAGTGCCAACTCTCTCTAACTTGCCTCTAAAGGGAGATGCAGTTGCAATGGTGTTGGAGGGGAGGATGGAGGAAAAAATGGCCCAGACAGGGAGAGGTGCTTGAACTAGGATTTAAATAGCTATCTGGAAGAAGTAAGAGGAGGAGCCCTTACTACTGCCCCATGAACCATACTATTGGTTACAAAAACTAAGAACACTATTTCAGGGGTGTCCTGGAAAAATGGGATATCCCGTTATTTCAGATTTATTGCTTAGTATTACCATCACATTGTGGTGGAATACTAAAGAAAGGTAACCCACAGACATTTCACTTTAAAAAAAAAAAAAAAAATCATAATAAAAGGAATAAGCTTTGTGATTCGTCTTAGAAAACGGGGAACGTAGGTCCAAAATAAGGCCTCATTCACACTTGGCTGATATTCGGTTTGTTTGAGTTTGGAACGTTTGCCCTTAAGTGTGAAAGCGCCAAATGTTCCCAGGAATGACTAAAACGAACCATCCCGAAACCACATGAAAGAGGTGGTCTCAGCACGGTTGCATCTGTTCTGGGGACAGTTCGCTTATTTTTGCTTCAGTGTGAAAGAAAAATGTTCTCAGTTCAGTTGCGAACATCAAGTGTACCAGTGTCAATTATATTTAGTTCAGTAACTGATGTAACTCAGTTGGAACTAAAACCAGTAGAATCTTGTATACAATAGTATTATTGCCATCATTGTAGCATACCTTGAAAGTGAAGATGTCACTTCATGGAGATGAAGAAAAGCATCCCGTTGCCTCTTGTGCAGCTGTAGAAATATTGTACTTATGCTTTAGCTAACTGTGCTATCGGATGGAAAACGTTAAGTTACTTTTTAAAAAAGATTTAAAAAAAAAAAAAAAACACCACATTTAATACAGTCGAGAATTAAGAATCTTTAACTATGTCATAGAAGTTATATTAGGCGGGTCTATAATAAATAAATCATAACTTGAGATTTGTTTTCGTAGTAGTGCCAGTAGCTGAGAGACTACAAACTGCGGGTGAGATTTTATGCAAACAGCAGATCCCACAAGAAGATAGTGTGAACACACAGTAGGCTTGTGAGGCGAGAGTGTATTAAATGGAATGTCCAGACAGTAATTTATGTGTACAAAAATAAAATAATTTATTTTTATTATGTATACACAACAAAATAATTAAATAACAAAAGAAAACAAAATGGTGTGAGGGAAGGAGTGCAGGGGTGAAATCCAAAACAAACCGTGATGACTCGTCTTTAATCGTCTTCGTGGCGAACCATACATAAACAAAAAAAGACAAAAGAAATGTTAGTGTTTTTTTTTGTTTGTTTTAAAAATCCCGCTGCACCAAACCAGTCTCTCCCTCCACCCGTTACTCCTCCTATTTTACTTTCAGACCAACCCCGAACACAGTAGTACGTTCCCTTTAGTATGTAATGTCCCGCCTCTGTAGTCAAGGGAACACCAATCCCCAACTGACAAGTGTCCTTATCATTCACTTGACTCCCATGGCTGGAATTTACATACTCGTACTTCCGCCCCTCACCAAGGTGCCGCCCCTCAAAAGATGACTGTTGCCATGGTCACGAGATCTTGGTAAGGTAAGTCCGGAGTTGGTTTGATGCCATCTACTGTCGGGAGGCTGAATCACAGACCGAAATCCCTTTGACTCATCACAAGGCTATAATAATAATACAGGTTTTATTTTATTCACGCTTCTCTCATGCAGTGGTTTCATTTGAATGGTACTTTTACTTTAATTTGTAAATTCTGTGATGTGAATACATTTTAATTAAGATGCGTAATTCTCCCAGTGCTATAAAGAAAACAATTGAGTTTTGTTCGGTTTTGCCAAGATCATAATATTGCTACTGCATAATATAGATCAGCTGCATAAAGACCTGTCTACCACAGAATAGAATATGTAGGAGATAAGTGGCTTATGAACAGTAAGTGCAAAATGTTTTATTATTATATTCAATTATAGTGTATTAAATTAAAGCTGCCAAATGTTAAATTCATATGTTTTTTTGTATCATATATCAAACTGTACCGAGTTTTGTTTTATTTGCTATTTATTAGCTATTATCTGTTTTTTGTGTTCTCAGTACAATTGCAGATGTGTAATGTGAAAGGGAAGTGTTCTCGGTACACTTGAAAATAGATGGAAGTGAACTCAGTACATTTGCAAGTGTACTCGGCACAGATCCAGTCTGAAAGAGAAGCGATCTGAGGATGTTTCCACTGAAGCACCGAGCACACTTGGTAAGTGTACCATACTCAGTACATTTACAAGTGTTCCCAGTGTGAAAAGGGGGTAAGACATTTTTTTTACTTTTACTGAATTTAAATATTGGTAGACTTATTGCACAAGCCCCAACTCCACCCCCCCCCCCCCCCCCCCCCCCCCCCCCCCCCCCCCCCTTGATCTGACACAGATGGTCAAAGTAGATCATTTGAAAGAGCAGACAACAAGGACAATGATAGAAAGAGAGAGGGGGCATATATCAGTGCACTCTAGGATGGAGGATTGCTAATCGTTGTGAACATTCAGAAAATTATGTCTTGTGCCTTGAACATCTTGCTTACAGCAGCAGGGTCTGATCCAAACATTATATGAGAAAGCACTTAAAGTCCCCCATCCTTCGCACAGCTTTCTAAACAGAAGTAAATTATCAAAACCGCTTTTGAAAGTGAATGAAAGGTGACTCTCTCTCTCTCTCTCTTTCTACCCCCCTTCCTACTTTGACATCTCTTTTTTTCTTACTTGCTATTTTCTGGGCTAGGTGATAACCGCCGGTAATAGGATTAACATTGATTTATTTTTGCAAGAACAGAGATGTGCCAGTTCTAGCTATTTATTGAACTGCTAGCTTTGAACTGACAAAACTGACTGCAGGAAAAAGACCTAATGTAGTATTTTAAAGAAAAGAAAAGCCTTTCTTTATTTTTGTGCATTTTTTTTCTCTCTTTTTGTTATTGCAGGATAAAAGTGAAAACTTGGCGTCTGTGTTCTGAGCATCAGTAATTACTTGATTTATTCACTTTGTATTCTTTACCTTCCCGGCTTAATATATTTAAGATTTGATCTATGATTTTTTTTATTGTGATTTAACTTCTTTTTCAGCTTGAAATGGAAGATCCTTAGAGACTTTTTTCAGGGTTTTTTTTTCAGTCTATGCATCTCTCAAAGCCAGTGTCTGTAAGTGATTTTAACGCACACTCTACATAGTACTGATGAAATACTGGGTTTAGTGGAAGAATATCTCGAATGCTATGTTGTAATGATGGTTATTAAAAAGACAGGCCCTTGGTGGCAAGATGATATTATGTACTGAACTCATTGTCGCCTCTGGTTTAGGAACTCACTTTTTACTGAAACTTCACTTCTTTACTCATTTACTCACTGAGTTACTGACATACCATGTTTTGGCAACCCAGGTCACAGTCCCACATACTGTTAAACTAATTACCTGAGTCGACCCTAGCCCGATCCGGGTCGGCAACGACCCACCTCGGGATGTGGGCTGACATGCTTTGTCCCTGGTCGAGCAAGATAAAATACATGATGGGCGTTCATAAGTGGACGAAGTAACAAACATCAATGCGTGCGTGAAAGTTTCACTTGTGAGCCATTTCTGTTTATTCTGTTTAGCCAGCTGAAAGGATAGTGTTGAGCGATGAAGAAACGTTTGCTCTAATCAATATTTGGGCAGACGATTCAATCTAGAGAGGCATCTGTAACAAGAATGCCACCTTGAAAGCCTGAACAGATAAAAGGGTTATCATGTGAACATTGCTGCTTCTGGGACATTGTGTACTGTACATGCATTATGTACTTGCTTCTGTCACCCAGGTCGACCCTGCTTCTTCAAAAACCCTTATAAAAACATATCGATACACGTAACATCGGTTCATGACCGAGGTAGGGTCCGACCTGGGTAGAGCATGCCAATATGAGTGTATGACATGGTTGCCGACACATATGCAGTGAGAAACCAGTTGCATTTTATTAACAATTAGGTATTTTTAAGATCCTCATTCAAAAAATTGGGACCCTTAATTGCTGACCGCACATATCCATCAGTCTGTCATTAGTCAGTCACATTCTACATGGCAAGCACCATAATTGCCTTGATTTTGCATCAAACCTTTATGACAATCTGGACGTTTTGGATTGCATTTGGGTATAAGCTCGATTTTGAAATATTTTCAACCTTTAAGTACTGTGTGATTATTACATAAACAATTAAACATATTTCCCAGAGTAAGGATTCTACTTTGAGAAAGATGTTGTCAATCAGGGGAGACTCTGTGAGCATGAGTTATCAATCATGTGGCTATGCAAGATGGTGACTTCTACAGAAGATGACATGGTTAGGAATCCTGCTACAACCAATAGTTATAATGATATGTATGCCGAAGCATTGTAATGCAATTGTGGGATATTCGTGGACTAAGCCTCAGCAGCTCCTCAAAAGTATTTGGATCCATACAAATAAAATTGCTATAACTTAAGATCACAGTCTGCTCCTCTCTCCTCCCGATTCAAGATTCACTCCCTTATCCACACGACTCCTTTGCTGTGCTTTCCTCTTTATTCGAGGAGTATGATCAGCTCCTCTCTTCTCCCGATTCAGATGCACTCCCTTGTCCAGACGGTCCTCTGTTTCCACTTTTACAAAGTTTTAGTGCGATTACATGTGCAGACTTTCCTTCCTTTTTGGAGTGTGCAGCAGAAATGATCATGTGCTGTTTGAAAATGTTTCCCCGACAATGTTTTCTGACAATTTTTGAAGAAAAAAATGTTTCCACAGGCTTAAAGAGTAAGTAGCAGGATTCAGAAAAAATTTAACCTTATATGTTCCCACTTGATGCTACACTGTTTAAATAATGTATCTGTAATTTTTCTTTTCATTGTTAAAATCCTGACAACTTTTTACACTTATAACTTTGAAGTTTCAAAGCTCTTTTAAAAATGTCTGCTCTGGTGCACTGCATTTTGAGGTCTGTCCTCCAAATCAGTGGTTCTCAAACTTTTTGGGCCTTCCTCTTGTCTGTGGTACTTGACACCCCCCTTCCCCCAACACATACACACGCACACACACACACACACACACACACACACACACACACACACACACACACACACACATACACATACTGGTAAAAAAAAAAAAAATCCAACATGCCTGTGGCTTCTCTGTATGTCACTGCTGTTTTTTTCTTCTTCTTTTGAACAAACTAGCCACCGATCCATCAAAATAAGAGCAAACTTGACACTGCAATTTACAGTGTACTGATTGTGACCATCGCTTACTAACGTGGACACCAAGCTGTTAAACAACATAATCTGCTGCCATAATCTGCTGCCAACTTCATCCAAAAATATGCAAGCTTATAAGGCACCAGTCAGATGCACAGTGTCAGATTTTTACATGCCTGGCGGTGTTAGCATAAAGATTTGTTTTAATATACACCTGTGACAGAGATCGAATGACGTTTGGTGTTAGATCTCCCTCCCGACATGAGAGGGCACTAGATAAAAGGAACAGAGTACCCTGGACCAAAAGGCATGACACTTTATTCCTGCGGGTAGGTGGAAGTCGGTCAGCTAGAAAAGGGGCAGGACTATGGTACCCGAACTCAATGACCTGGACGAGAAACGGCGTGGCATCCACGGGTTGGAGAAATGGATGCATTCGTTAACCAAGGGGTCATGAGCGAAGGTATAAAATAGAGGCGTAGCAAAGTAATCTGTTCCTTTGTAAATGGTTAGAATATAACCTCAGAGGATACCCTGCAATAGTAAAAGAAACATGAGTGTTTGTTAAGTCTGTCTTGTTATGCCGTTTGTCTGTATTCTCTGTTCAAGATTACTAACACGATCTGTAGCTGCAGCCGCAGGCCAGCATCAAACCCAAACACCAGCACTTCACTTTTCAATTCAAATTTTTATTGGATTTTATTAAAACACCAAAAAATAGATATATAATAATAACTATAATGGCAATTAAAAAAAAAAAAAAACCATAAAACACTGCAGTTCACTAACAGACCAAAGGAGCATAAACATTTTCCATGGAATAGCCTATACTATAAAAAGGAAAACATAAATAAAAGAGCACAATACATCAATACATAAAAGTCAAGGTCATATCTAACTTTCAGGGGCTGAAGTATGCCCCACTCCCACTCTCAGCATAATTTATTTTATAGCCAGAAAAAATGCTATACTGATCAATTGTGCTAAGAACACCAGGGACCGATTTTTCAGGGTTTGTTGAGTATAAGAGAATATCATCAGCGTAAAGAGATAGTTCATGTTCACTGTCATTAGATAAAATACCATCAATTGTAGAAAAAGATCTAATGGATTCCATGAGGGGTTCTATTGCTAAGGCAAAAAGAAGTGGGGATAGGGTTCACCCCTGCCGTGTGCCTCTACTAAGAGAAAAATTCCATGATAAAATACCATTTAAAAGTATTTGAGCCTGCGGCGAAGAGTACATTGATTTAACCCATTTTATAAAATTAGGACCTAAATAAACTTTTTCAAGCACTAAGAAAAGAAAATCCCACTCAACCCTATTGAAGGCCTTTTCAGCATCTAGTGACACAATCATTGCAGATTTATTATGTTTGTTTATATTATCAATGAGATACCTTCCCTTAAAACCGGTCTGATCTGGCTTAATCACCTCTGGGAGACGTGGCTCTAATATCCTGGCAAATAATTTTGCAACAATTTTATAATCTACATTTAGCAATGATATGGGTCTAAAAGATGATCACTCTAGTGGGTCTATCTTTCTTTTTTAGGAGACTGATGGCAGCAGACTTCATGGAGTTAGGCAAAGAGCCATTTAAAAAAAAAAAAAACATTTAGCATAGGCATAAACACTGGCATGAGTTCTAGCCAAAAATATTTATAATACTCGGCTGGATAGCCATCCAGTCCAGGACGTTTGTTAGAATGCATAGCTTTAATGGCTTCTGGAACTTCCTCAGGTGTAAATGGAGCATTTAGATTCTCATGATCATCATCAGAAATGTTTTGGAGGTCCATAGCATCTAGGTAGGTCGGCATGTCTTTTGCTGTGAAGCTCGATTGGGATTGATAGAGTTTGTTATAGAAATCATGAAAAAGTGTTATTAATAACTGTTGGATTGTATGTAATATCATTATCTGGGGTTCTAATTGATTTTATAAGATGTTCAGTTTGTACTTTTTTAAGCTGGTGAGTGAGTAATTTGCTAGGTTTATTACTAAATTCATAGAACTTCTGTTTAGTAAGAAATAGTAGTTTTTTTATATGGCTAGTGTGGTCCAAGTTGAGTTTAGCTCTGGCTGCTGCCAAAAGGTTCCAGTTTGTGTATTTAGATTTTGCTTATGCAGCTGTTCCAGATGACTCACATGTGCTTCTAGTTCTTTTCTATGTTGTAGTTGTGCTTTTGTTTTAGATGAGGCATATGATATTAAATGACCACGAATAGTTGCTTTAGCAGCATCCCAGAGTAGCTGGGAAAACAAGGGAGTTTCATTGTCCTGCTTGTGTTGGACAATCACCTCACGAATCACAGCATTTCTGATCCAATAGAAGTGATGAATTGAACCTCCAGTTTCTTGTCTTGGGGGTAAAACTATCTAAAGTTATTTCTATATAAACATGTGCATGATCAGAGAGCATGATGGTACTGAGTGAATGTGTTTAGGAGGAATAAAAAAATAATCCAATTGGGAATAGGATTTATGTGGGTTAGAATAAAATGTGTAGTACCTTAATCTAGGGTTTAGTTCTCTCCAGATATCTGTAAGACCGACCTCTTTTCGTAGAGAACTCTGAGTTGTAGAAGCTTTAGAATTAGATAGAGGAGATTCCGAAGATTTATCAAGGTTAAGGTTCAGTACACAATTGAAGTCGCCTGCCATCAAACCCATACCCCTACAGTGCTGACTGAATAGAGTGACCATATCAGACATAAATTAAAGGGGAGTCCTCATTTGGAGCGTAAATATTAAGAATTGTAATATACTGGCCAAGGAGAGATCCCGTAATTAGAATAAACCTGCCCTCTGAGTCTGCAGCTTGATGTTCTAAAATAAAGGGAACATGTTTATTTATTAGAATAGCAGCACCTATATTGTGAGATTTAAAGGAAAAGAAGAATACCTACCTTACCCAGTCTCATTTCAATTTAATATGTTCATTGTCATTCAGATGAGACTCTTGTAATAGTGATATAGACACCTTCTGTTTCTTAAAGAAAGTAATATTGTTTTTTACATTTTATTGGGTGTCCCAGGCCCTTGACATTTCATGTGACAACCCTCAGATTACTCATGGCTCTGTAGTATTATATATATATATATTCAAGTATCTTTTCTTTTTCACGGCCCGCTTCACTTGTGTTGTCTTTTCTTGGCTGTCCATCATATGAGTGTGACTGTGAGCTGTATTGGTGTGTGAATGTGCTGTTTTTCAGCCTACACCTTCAGGGAGAACATTGTTCCTCCATCAGGGCTTGGCTTGCTACCCCGTTTTTGAGTGACTCTGCTGGCTGTCATTAGTGCAGCTTGGGCAAAAAAAAACAAAAACAAAAAAAAAAACAGCTGTGTGTTCCTCCATTGGGGCTGTGCTTTAGCCTGCCCCGTTGTCAAGTAGACCTTGTCGGCTGCCTTGGCCCACCCACCTAGGTGCTTTGGGCCTTCAAAAAAAAACAAAAAAGTGTGTTCTCCCTTCTGCTTTGTTCTTTTTTGAACTAATTGAGCTCTGGCCCACACTTTGGCCTGTGTGTTTCCACTGGTGCATGTTGTTGTTGTCCAGATGACTGACTACACACGGTTGGGTAGGCACCACTGCATTAGCTGCCCCCTGGTGCTTCATTATCTCGGTGCACGTTCAACCCTTGGTACTTCGGTACTCGGTGCACACGGTGTGCACGGTACTTTGGTGCCTCTGTGCATGCGGTATGAGGCTCGTTGCCTCGATGCACTCTGCCTGTAGACGGTGCTCCTATCCGCTGTATGCTACACACTGCCCCGGTTGTATGACAGTTGTGTGTGTAGTCTGCTTTTCTAACCTTACCGCGCTGGCTGTTTTGTGTTTTTTCTTCTGCTATGCAGCTAAAAAAAAAAAGAAAAGAAGAAGAGACACATGATCCTCCACCGGGCCCTGACTCTTCTGCACCTAGCTGTTGAGTTTAGTCTAGTTGTTGGATTGTCTTCGCCCGCTCTCTCGATGCGCTCAAAAATTCAGTTCACCCGCATTGCCGTGGTGTCTGTTTTATTTACCCGCATAGCTTTGCTGTTGTCTTTGTGTTTGTGTTTTTTTTTCTTTTTTTGGTTCGACTGTCAAACCACTGGCTACAGCCAACATTCTGATGAGTGAACAGTTACGTCTGGATCAGAAACGTGAGCTCCATCAATTGGTGGAAAGGTTTAGGGATGTTTTTTCCGACTTGCCTGGCAGAACTAATGTTATTTCTCATGCTATTATTACTCCGCCAGGTGTCAGGGTCTGAGAGAGGCTGTACCGGATCCTGGAGAGTTGCAGGGGTCCTATTCGCAAGGAGGTGGAGAATATGCTTGGGCTTGGAGTCATTGATCCTTCCCAGAGCGAGTGGTGCAGTCCTATCGTGATGGTGGGCAAGAAGGATGGCTCCACTTGGTTCTGTGTGGATTTTCTAAAGGTTAATGCCATCTCCAAGTCAATGCATCTCCAATCCTGTTTACTTTTTTGTTTTATGTGGTTTGTGTTAGTTTCATTGCAGAGGAGGAGTTAGCCCGTGGATCTAGGTCTACCACCAGCAGTCACAACAGCACTTCACTGCACAGCACCACACTCATTGGCAGTACGCTTCCCAGGACCCGAGCATGCACACTACCATGCACAGAGGACTGGGGACAGACAAAGTCCAGTTTATTTGTTTTCTTTTGGGTTTGAAGTCCCGTCGTGTACCCCCCAATAACATTGCTGGTAAAGGGGTGGATTGCTTTTTGTGATTATTATTAAAATACACAGACTGTTTTTGGGAGAAATAGTGCCTGGACATTCCTTTCATTTTTTTGCACCACTTACACCTGACGGCAGGTCATTAGTACACTACAGAACGCTAAGGCTTCCTCCACAAGAGCACTATATGCTTACAAGTGGAGGTAGTTTCAGAAGTGGTGTATGGCCAGAGGTCATAACCCCATCTACTGCCCAAAAGCAATTATTTTACAGTTTCTGCGATATTGTTTCTGCGGGCAGGTCCCCCCCTATGCTGAAAGTGTACCTGGCAGCTATATCTGCATGCCATGTTCCCTTAGACTCCCCTTAGTATCCCCAGATGCCCATATTCTGGTGACCTGTTTTTTAAAGAGTGTGCAGCGGCTGCGTTCCCTAGAAAGGACGTCCTCCTCAAGTGGAGTCTGGAAGTGGTATTGGAGGCTCTCAATAAGACACTGTTTTAGCCTTTACATTCCATAGAGCTGAAATATCTCTCTATGAAGACAGCCTTTATTGGCCATTGTGTCTCCACTAAGTGGGTCAGTGAGCAACAGGCCCTGTCTGTGCACAGTTCCTGTATGCACATTTGGGATAATGAAAACATTGTGCATGAACCCTGCATTCCTGCCTAAGGTGATTACAGCTTTCCACTGGAACCAATCAGTGGAACTAGAGGCCTTCCACCCCACTCCCTTTGATTCGGAGGAGGACAGGAAACTGAATTCCCTCTGCCCAGTGATGGCATTGAGAGATTATGTGGACAAAAGCACTGTGTCAGTCTGACCAGCTCTTTGTTTGCTATGGTGAAAGGGCCCTGGGTCAAGCCCGCTTGAAGCAACAATTGGCCCACTGGATTGTGGACACAGTATCAACTGTGTACAATAATGCCGGCCTACCCCCACCTGGAAGGGTGGCCGCGTACTTTACCAGTAGAGTGGCTGCATCATGGGCTCTCTTTCGAGGTGCATCATTGAGTGACATTTGTACTGCGGCTAGTTGGGCAAAGCCGCATACATTCATCAGGTTCTACTGATTTAATGTGGTAGATCTCTCTAAGCCTTCATTAGGCACAAGGATCCTTGAGGTTGTATGTACACACCACTAATACTAGTTGGCGGTAATGAGGCATCCCTCGTATGCCTTCCACTCAAGCTTCCTCGCGACAGCTATGGTATACTTCCCCAAAAGTATTGGTTGGTGGTCATCTTCGAATTGAAAGGGAACGTTAGGTTACTTACTGTAACCCTGCTTCCTGAGAGAGAAGATGACCATCAAACCTTGCAAGGTCGCATCACTTGCATTCACGGATTCGATGGTGAGCTACACAGAACGACTACTTATTCCTTCGGCAGGCAGGACCAAGGACATCAATCCACGAAGGGGCCTATAGAAAGCTCTGACATAAAATGTTCAGCGAATACCTACATAAGGCAGGAATATCCCAAAAGTATTGGTTGGTGGTCATCTTCTTTTTCAGGGAACCAGGGTTATGGTAAGTAACCTAAAGTTCCCAACATAACACAGTGGAACAATCACAGTACCACCATGCTGTACTTTTAGGGCAGTGCTGCCACATGTGAAATCTTTAACAATAAAGCCGAAATGAAAATGCTTTTATTTGCTTTGAAATCATTTCAAACTGGTTAGTAGACCAGCAAGCACTGGCAAAATCAGCTCAGTTTTATATGGTGCAAAATGTTTTGTTTTGTTACTGGACTTTGCAATACCTGCACGATGCCTGCATTAATAGTTGTATCTACAACATATCTACAATAACAATCATCCATTTTGTTAGACTTTCAACAAGTCTGACACAAACAATTATGGCTATTATTTAATTAACCCTTGTAAAAAAAAAAAAAAAAAAAAAAAGAAAAAAATGCTTAACATAAAAAAGAACAATCTTACTACAGTAACAGGCAGTTTACACTGCTCTAGGTTTCTGATCATATTATCAAGTCAAGATTTTTTAAATCCTGTCATACAAAGTAATACAATATTTTCAAGCAAATTGGCTCCATCACTGCCATTCTCATATCCACTTTGATATCAGACACATTATTTCTCTTGTCCAGTGCTTCTTTAACATGTTCTCTACACCAGTGTGAGGGAGGGATCGCTACAAGTACTTTAATGCAACCCTCTGACTGGTGGAAGTATTAATGGCGAGACAATCAAAACAGCCAATAAAGCCCAAGTAAAGTATCCGCCCATTATACGGTATAGCCTAGGGAGGTATGACACAGGCCCGGTTTTTGGGATGGAACCGCAAAACAGTCTCGCATTTTGATTGGTCCATGTCTGTCACAGGAATATATTGTCACATGAGTGGAAAAGCTTGCAGGCATTTTTAACATTGCGATCAAAGAGAGAAAGAGAGTGAAAGACAGCAATCCACAACCTTCCAATTAAAACATAACATAGTATTTTGCTGTACTAATATAACAAACTATGGGTTATTACAAATGTAAGAATTATTTTTCTGTAGTGGTGTACAAATAGCATTTCTATAATCGTTTGAGCTACGTATTTTATTATCAAATATATACACTATTGCAGTTTTGTTACAGGATACATTAGTTTATCTCTAATGTAATCACAGTTTTAAATATAGACTGCCCCTGTTTTCATTTATGTCCCAAATTCTGGGCCGCTTTGCTTTTCAGATAATGTCACAAATTCTGGGCCCCTTTGGTTTTTAGATAATTTTCTAATTCAGCCCAGTTTTTGGAACTCAGCTGCAGCCATGTTTCTAAGTCATGCATACACAGTTTACCGTTACCTGGATCATGAATTAATTTAAGAATAACCCTTAAAACATGAATCAAAGTTAATGTATTTTTTTACTCACCCCTGAAAACATTATTTTTTATGAAAAACTGAAAGAAAATGCAAATGTTAAAAAAGTATTTCTTATTACAATGAAGAAACTACATTGCACTGATATAGATACATGCAAATTAAAGCAGCTGTTTTCCTTTATTAAAGGGCTAATATTAAAACACATTTTTCAGAAGGAACATGGTATTCCAAAAAAGGACATCTCATTTACTTATGTAATGTCCTCTATATTGTAGCATTTCGGGTTCTTTTTGGGACAGAAATGAGACTGCAACCATAGGTACATGAAGGGTGTTTATTTTGACAATAATTAAATAAACACAAAATAAAATCATAGAGTGAAAAAAGGGGACTGGGAGTCAAAAGTGAAAATAAATGATTGTAGCAGTTTTTCTTTTACCCTACCCTTCCCAGTCTTTTCCCTGCACCCCCTTCCCTGCACCCTCCCCCTCTTTTGTGCCAAACCTGCACTCCCCCCACATCATCAACATGCAACCCCTGCACGTACACACCACCATGCAACCCCATGCACGCACACACCACCATGCAACTCCTGCATGCATACACCACAATGCAACTGTAACAAGTGTAATTTATTATTTTATTTTTTTGAATTTCACCAAAGTTTCATGTTAATTTTCTGTTTTGTTTCAAAGGAAAATGTTTGTTTCCTTTAATTGTAGTCGAAGGTCTTTAATAGGGAATACGACTTTAAGACCAAGCACATGTAAGAATTACCCAGTAATCCCTCAGTCGCCCTGTTGTTAATGTTGAGGGTAAGTCAAGTTTCATGTTCTCTTCCTTTTATAGACTAGAATCTTTATTTAAAATACATTTGTACATGGAGAAAACTGTTGTAACTCATGTTGTAATATGTGTTCATGATGTGTTAATAATAACTCGCTCATCAAATTGTGTTAAAACTATATATATATTTTTTTTTTTTGATAACTTGTGTAGTACTATTGAGAGTGTAGTGTTGCGCACTTCTAATGGTTGTTGTTTTATATAGGGAGAGAACTTCTGGAGTGATCTGCATGTGCTGGTATTCTTTTTATTTTCTGTTAAACAGGTATGTTTCCGACTAGTTACTTTGTGGTCTAAAAAATGTAAAACTGATGTCTGCCTGTGTGTGTGCGTGTAGAGGAAAGATAGAAAAAAAAAAATTAGAATCCGAGTAATAAGGATGTGCATTTTACACTTTTAATTTGTAGGAACAAAAGACAAAAGAAACCTGTAATACCACTATACAATCTAAAAAAAAGAAGAAATTGTTTATTGTTTTTTGTTTTTATTTAATTTACTATGAATTGGTACATGTCTGATTACTACAAGGAAAATATGTAATTATGAATCGCCCTGTTGTTAATGCTGAGGGGAGAGAACTTCTGGAGTGATCTGCATGTGCTGGTATTCTTTTTATTTTCTGTTAAACAGGCACAATAAACAGAGACTGAATCAACACTCATTAGCACTCATGTGGTTTATGAAGCAGTGTATAGAAAGATAACGTAGCAGCTGGGTCGTGTCTGCCACACAACTCCAGCACGCATACACCCACCATGCAACCCCTGCATGCATACACCCACCATGCAACGCCCGCATACACACACACACCATGCAACCCCTGCATGCACACACCCACCATACAACCCTTGCATGCATACACCCACCATGCAACCCCTGCACGCACACACCAGCATGCAGCCCTTGCACACTACACACCACTAATCAACCCCTGCACACACACACATACACCTAGCTATACATTCCTTGAACAAAACGGATCGCTTTACACTCACTGTAAAGAAGATGTAGTCACTACACTACACAACGCTTGTTTCATAAAATACATACATTCTGCCTGGAGAAGCACATAATAAATGCAGAATTAGCAAGAAACAATAAGGAGATTCATTAGGTGTTTTAATTGAAAAGGGCGCAATATATATCTGGTGATATGGAGCAATGAATCTGCTAGCAGGGGTCTCCAATCCTGGTTGTGGAGGGTTGGTGTCCCTCCTGGTTTTTGTTCCAACTATACCCTAAATGACTTAACTAAGTAACAAACGCATGTGCTCAGCTGAAAATTGCTACAGAGCACCTGTAGTACATGCAGATAATAAATTCAAAGCACCTGTTGTTAGGTGGCACAAATCACAGTATTGCCTTATGCTTAAAGCCATTACTTTTAGTGTATATTTCAGGAACAAAAGCACCTAAACCACCATTCAAAGTGATATAGACTCAGGGGAGAGCCCCAAACCACCTCCTAAAATGACGCATTTCACCCAAAAACTGGAGTTGTGATGAAAAAATGTACTTTGCCAAGCCGTCCTGGCACCTAGAGCTGTGAATGTTAACTCCTTGTACCGCTGCAAAAAACATCAATTCCTAACCTCCACAGAACCCAAGATACACCCCTTCTCTGGTCATATCTCAATGAGCCCGGGGCCTAGAACCTGGTTTGATCTTCCTAGGGTCCTGTCTGGGGCCCCTTCTTTTCAAATGCTACATTTTCAACAAATGTTGCCATTTCCATCATGATGGCATGTCAAGGCTAGATTTCCAATAGCTTTTGAGCTTCAGGTTTGCAAAAAATGTCTAAATTGGGGTCCTTTCAAGTTGGGAACATGTCAATTGGAGAGATCGACCGGGGCTCCGAGATGGACCCCGGTACCCATTTTAAGTCTCGATGACCCCCGAAACCCGAGATATAGCACCCTGAAAAATATTTTTCAAATCCCATTATAAAACACCTTTGGGGCAAAGCCTGCCATCTGGCGGCAGGGTGGCTACAAACCCATGGCCGGTGATTTTCTTTAGCTGAGAGTCATGTGCACATGAAGACAGTGCTCTCTAGTTCTTTGGCCCAGGGTTCGTGGAGATATGAGGTACGATGAGACCACCCCCTCTATGGCAAATCCCATTATAAAAACACCATTGGGGAAAGGCTTGGCAAATGGGTGGGGGGTGAGGGGGGTGTTCAACAGATTATTCTCCATTTTATTGCAACTGAGGTACCGTTCATTTGAGTGAAAATTGTAATGGTGTACTTGAGCTGAAACCTCCAGGTAGAAGGGGTACAATTTCAAAAAAAGTTTGAAAACCCCTGGCCTACAGAATAGACTATCAGGAATATATAAGGTTTTATTTGAAGTTGTTGAAGGGCACTGGTCTCTTAAACCCAGAAGGTCTCAACGTTAGTTTACCTACCGTAAACCTGGTTCCTTGAAAGAGAAGATGGCCACCAAAAACTACCTTTTGGTAGGTGTCACTGAGCTCTTTCTATCAAAGCTGCCGATAGGCCCCCTTCCCTCGGTGACCTCCTCGGTCCTGCCTACTGAGGGTATATAATTGTCATGCAGGGAAGGATGTCTCTCTTTTCGCGACGAAACCGTGATGACGATCGATATGAACTTGCGGTTGGTGGCCATCTTCTCTTTCAGGGAACCAGATTTACGGTAGGTAAACTAACGTTCCTTTTCAATTCGAAGATGGCCACCAAAAACAAGATTTATGGAAAAATGAATACCAGAGCCGTTGCGACGGAGAGAAGAAGAAGAATGGTCAGCAGTCGGAGTGTGCAACCTCAAGGACCACTGAAGGGAATGAGGGCTCTATCACATAGGTGATAAAACCTAGAAAAGGTATGCAGGGTAGCCCAGCTACCTGCATCACAAATCTCAGCCATGGAGGCACCTCTGAAGAGGGCCCATGACATAGCCACACTTCTCGTGGAATGTGCAGCTACCTGCCCAGGTGGGGGTAAGCCAGCACCATCATACGCAGTCAAGACTGTGTCCACAATCCAATGGGACAGTCGCTGCTTCGAGAGGGGCTGTCCCAGGGTTCGTGTCCCGTGGCAGACAAAAAGCTGGTCTGAAAGACGCAGCGCTCTTGTCCTATCCATATAACATCTCAATGCCCGAACCGGGCAGAGGAAGTTCAACTTATCCTCCTCCAAAGTAAACGGTGGAGGATGAAAAGACTCCAGTTCCACAGACTGATTCATTGGGAAGGCTGTAACCATCCTGGGGAAGAAAGCAGGGTTTGCATGCAGTGACACTCTGATACCATCGTCCCAAATACGCATGCAGGAGCTATGACAGCACCTGCAGCTCACTAAACCGTTTTGCGGAGGTGACAGCCAAGAGGAAGGCTGTCTTCATAGACAGATACTTCAACTCAATGGAGTATATAGGCTCAAACGGGCCCTGCATACCTGGGGTAAATGGGGGCATGGCAAGCAAAAATAGCCACTAGGTATACCTTCAATGGAGAAGGTGATCTACCAGCCTCAAGCAGATCTTGCAGAAACTGCAAGATGACAGGCATCCAACAAGAGATTGGATCATGACCGTTAGTACGGCATCAATCTTGGAAATACTTACACTTATAGGTATATATCGACCTAGTGAAATGAGCCCTAGTATTCTGCAGCGTACCCACAACCTTGTCTGACAGCCCTAAGGCTGACCAATGGTCCCTTTCAGGGGCCAGACCCATAACTGGAGCCTGCCCAACTCTGGGTGCCAAAGTGTGCCTCTCACCTGACTAAGACAGCATGTGGGAGAAGTACAGGCGTGGAAAAGTACAGAGCAGTTTCGAAGCAGAAAGGAGAAATTGCATCTTGAATTGCTTTAATCAGAAACAAGAGGACATTGGGGAAACACAGCAGCAGCTCAAAGTCAAACAGCCGTGTGTGTTTTTCTGATAACAAACAAGCTGAAACTCGGTGCAGCTGATTCAAATTCAGCGCCGTTTTGAGACACGGGCGAGGGGAGGAGCCAACAGCACAGCAGAACAACGCAGTTAAACGAGGCAGTCTTCCCAGCGACAGCGAGTGGAAGCGACAGCGAGTGGCAGAAGTACAGGCGTGGAAAAGTACAGAGCAGTTTCGAAGCAGTTTGAAAGCAGGCTGACGGCTGCAGAAGAAACTAAACTTAAAAAAAAAAAAACCTCAACATGGTCTTCAAGCCAGTAATCTGTGACACCTGCTTGATGTGGGAAATCCGAGAAAACCCAGCGGAGCTAAACCAAGTGTGCGTAAAGTGCTGCGCGATCCAGGATTTGCATAAACTAGTAAGTATGCTAGAAATGGAGCTGGAAGAAGTGAGACAGCAACAGGATCTTGAGGAACTGGCACACCCACAATTCATGGAAGTCTGCATCACCCCTAACAGACTGAAAGCCACCAGGGAGATAGAAGGTCAGAACAGCTGGGTTCAGGTAGGCAGAAGCAGGGGAAAAAAGAAACTTCGTCAAACACAACCACCAGAAATCAAAACAACCAACAGATTTGAGTCACTTCAGAATTTTGATGAGCAGAACCAACAACAAGAGAATGAAAGGAACAACATCCAGGACCCTATTGACAGTGGTGACCAGACAGCAAAAAGAAGGGAGGTCATGATTGTTGGGGACTCCATATTGAGAAACACAGCAAGTTCAATTCGCAGTTTGGACCCCCTTACTACAACAGTGTGCTGCCTTCCGGGAGCCTCGGTCAAGCACATCACTGAGAACGTGGACAGGCTCCTGGAACGAACAGGAGACGACCCGGTAGTAGTCGTCCACATTGGTACAAACAACATTGGAAGAGACAGACCAAAATCCCTGCAAAACAAATTCAGAGAGCTAGGAAGGAAATTAAAAGAGAAAACCAAAACTGTGGTATTTTCTGGTATACTACCCGCACCTTGCAAAGGACCATATGGACAGCTGGAAATAATTAATCAAAACGCATGGCTGAAGACGTGGTGCACACGGGAAGGCTTCACCTATCTTGATCATTGGACCACATTCTACAACGAGGACTATCTGTATAGACGGGATGGACTGCATTTAAATAACAAGGGAACTAGTCTACTCGGAGAAAAGATCCTCGAGCAGGTTCGGAAGCATTTAAACTAGAAAGGAAGGGGGGAGAAATCAACAAAAAAACAGAAGGGAGACCGCATCAAAACAAGAACAACAACTCAGGTAAGACAACCATTAAATGTATTTATCTAAATGCTAGAAGTATCAGAAACAAAATTCTAGAACTTGAAGCTACTGCACTAACAGGTAACTATGATGTGATAGGTGTTACAGAAACGTGGTTGTCTGAGAGTGATGGGGACGAATTTAATATTTGTGGGTATACACTGTATAGGAAAGACAGGCAGGACAGAAGAGGAGGAGGGGTAGCGCTATACATAAGAAACAGTCTTGAAGCCCAGGTGTTAAACCTGGACAAAGAAAATAAAACCGAATCAATATGGGTCAGAATAACAGACAAAAATTCAAAAGGCATAATAATAGGAGCATGCTATAGACCGCCAGATTCAGACGGTGAGCACAATAATCTGTTATACAATGACATTAGAAATGTGTGTAGCAAAGGAGAAGCCATACTAATGGGGGATTTCAACTTCCCCCAAATAAAATGGGAAAACCCGGTGGGTAGCGCGAAGGATGAAATAGAAATGGTGGAAATGACAAATGACTGCTTCCTAACACAATTTGTGAAGGCACCCACTAGAGGGGAGGCATGCCTTGATTTAGTCTTTTCAAATAACGAAGATAGAATAACTAAAACAGAGGTCAGAGAACCACTGGCAAACTCAGACCACAACATGGTCTCATTTGAAGTGTTTTTTAAATCCCCAAAAGAAATGACTAAAGCTAAGGTTTACAATTTTAGAAAAGCAAACTATGAAGGTATGAAACAGAGACTAACAGAAGTAGATTGGAGTAAAATAGAGAAAACACCCACAGAAGAAGGATGGTTGTTCTTCAAAAATGTAGTACTAGAGGCACAAAGCAATTATATCCCTAAAGTAGACAAATCTAAATGTAAAACTAAATTGCCAAAATGGTTTAATAGATCAATTAAAAAAAATATTCAGCGAAAAAAGGCACTTTACAGAGCATTGAAAAAGGACAAAAAAGAAAGTACGCAGAAAGAGTACACGGAACTGCAAACGCAAGTCAAAAAGGAAGTTAGAAAGGCCAAGAGAGAAATAGAAATGAACATTGCTAAGGGAGCTAAAACCAATTCCAAAATGTTTTTCCAATATTACAACAGCAAGAGAACATTCAAAGAGGAGATTAAATGTTTAAGAGATACAAATGGCAAAATCGTACAGGAAGAAAAAAAAATAGCAAATATGTTAAATGATTACTTTTCACAAGTTTTTACAAAGGAAGATACTGACAACATTAGAACATAAGAACATAAGAACATAAGAAAGTTTACAAACGAGAGGAGGCCATTCGGCCCATCTTGCTCGTTTGGTTGTTAGTAGCTTATTGATCCCAAAATCTCATCAAGCAGCTTCTTGAAGGATCCCAGGGTGTCAGCTTCAACAACATTACTGGGGAGTTGATTCCAGACCCTCACAATTCTCTGTGTAAAAAAGTGTCTCCTATTTTCTGTTCTGAATGCCCCTTTTTCTAAATGCCCCACATGTCATCCAGTTCCTATCCAGTTTTAAATAACTTTAGCATAACTGAGGCAGAAGTGTTAAAGGGACTAGGAGCTCTTAAAATAAACAAATCCCCTGGGCCGGATGAGATCCTCCCAGTAGTACTCAAATAAATGAAAGAAGTTATTTACAAACCGCTAACCAAGATCATGCAGCAGTCTCTTGACACAGGGGTAGTACCGACAGACTGGAAAATTGCAAACGTAATACCGATCCACAAAAAGGGAAACAAAACTGAACCAGGTAACTACAGACCAGTAAGCCTGACTTCTATTATATGCAAACTTATGGAAACTATAATAAGATCCAAAATGGAAAATTACCTATATGGTAACAGGGTACTGGGAGACAGTCAACATGGTTTTAGGAAAGGGAGATCGTGCCTAACTAACTTGCTTGATTTTTTTGACGATGCAACATCGATAATGGATAATTGCAAAGCATATGACATGGTTTATTTAGATTTCCAGAAAGCTTTTGACAAAGTCCCGCACAAAAGATTAATTCTCAAACTGAACGCAGTTGGAATTCAAGGAAACACATGTACATGGATTAGGGAGTGGTTAACATGTAGAAAACAGAAAGTACTAATTAGAGGAAAAACCTCAGAATGGAGTGTGGTAACCAGCGGTGTACCACAGGGATCAGTATTAGGTCCTCTGCTATTCCTAATCTACATTAATGATTTAGATTCTGGTATAGTAAGCAAACTTGTTAAATTTGCAGACGACACAAAAGTAGGAGGAGTGGCAAACACTGTTGCAGCAGCAAAGGTCATTCAAAATGATCTAGACAAGATTCAGAACTGGGCAGACACATGGCAAATGACATTTAATAGAGAAAAGTGTAAGGTACTGCACGCAGGAAATAAAAATGTACATTATAAATATCATATGGGAGATATTGAAATTGGAGAAGGAATCTATGAAAAAGACCTAGGAGTTTTTGTTGACTCAGAAATGTCTTCATCTAGACAATGTGGGGAAGCTATAAAAAAGGCTAACAAGATGCTCGGATACATTGTGAAAAGTGTTGAATTTAAATCAAGGGAAGTAATGTTAAAACTGTACAATGCACTAGTAAGACCTCATCTTGAATATTGTGTTCAGTTCTGGTCACCGCGCTATAAAAAAGATATTGCTGCTCTAGAAAGAGTGCAAAGAAGAGCGACCAGAATTATTCCGGGCTTAAAAGGCATGTCATATGCAGACAGGCTAAAAGAATTGAATCTGATCAGTCTTGAACAAAGAAGACTACATGGCGACCTAATTCAAGCATTCAAAATTCTAAAAGGTATTGACAGTGTCGACCCAAGGGACTTTTTCAGCCTGAAAAAAGAAACAAGGACCAGGGGTCACAAATGGAGTTTAGAAAAAGGGGCATTCAGAACAGAAAATAGGAGACACTTTTTTACACAGAGAATTGTGAGGGTCTGGAATCAACTCCCCAGTAATGTTGTTGAAGCTGACACCCTGGGATCCTTCAAGAAGCTGCTTGATGAGATTTTGGGATCAATAAGCTACTAACAACCAAACGAGCAAGATGGGCCAAATGGCCTCCTCTCGTTTGTAAACTTTCTTATGTTCTTATGTTCTTATGTTCTTATTAGCTGAAGACAGGAGTAGATCTCAAAAAAAAGGGCAAAGTACACAGAGGATAGCACACTATACTTCGCTTAATATGAAACGTCACTGTGGCAGTGTGCTCTGCCCCTGTGTGTATTTTGTGTTATATGTTGTATGTGGAGTGTTAATGTTGGTGTATAGGTATTGCTGCAGAGTATATAAATGGGTCTGTGTATCACGAGTGATTTAAAATATGTAGTTATATTTAGGCACAGGGATCGCTTCACGTTCATTTAAAATATTTAATAAAATGTGAGCACGGGTTTGCACAAATGAATTGACGTGCTGGGATTCAAGTGAACAATTAATTAGTAATTGAATCCCGGCACAACAGTATATATATATATATATATATATATATATATATATATATATATATATGCACATTTCACTCACTCGGGGTTGTGTGTCCAGGTTGAAGGAATGGGAGAGAGTGAGGAGGTAAAAATAATAAGAATAAGAAGTTGCAATTGCTACGTCGTGCTGGAGGACCAGCACAGAACTTGTTTGTTTAGTGTTCATCCATGTTGGTTAGTGTCTGTTTGTTTTGTTTGTCTGTCTGTTTTGGCCAATGCGCCGTTCCCTTTCAAGTGGAATGACAACCATTACCAAATGGAAAGAGCCTCTCTGACTTCCAGTTACGAGCATATATTAAAAAACTGCCCTATCAGGGCCCTGCTGTGAGGAGGAAGTCCCTCACATCTCCTGCTGAAGAGGGTCGTCCTCACAGTAACACATTACTATTTTCTCTCTCACACACTGAGACTGGACATAGATTGCCTCGTGCTTTCTTTGTTCCAAAAATTGGCTGATTTGTACGGTTTTGACCTGCAAATTGAGGATACACGGTAAGCTACATAATTAAGTGCTTTGATATTGCTTATTGCCTTAGTCTCGTGTCGGCATTTTTACTGATTAGAGTTGGTTTCGACCCCTCTATTTGAGACTGTCGATTTGCTATTGTTCTCTTCACTGCCTCGTGTAGTTATATTTACCATTGATAAGAGCTATTGTGGTGCTGTAGGGTGACCCTGCGGGCTCGCGGTGCCGTCCTCTTTGCTGATTACTTGGCCTCAGCTACCTTCCAGCTCAGGCCTATGTGCCCCTCTCAAGCCTCAGGCTTTCCTATCGTGGCCGCACTTCCCCTTGACGCCGACGCTGATTGATTCAGCTATATCAGCCCGGCATAGACCACACCCTCCTCGACACCGACAGCGATTAAACTTGGCACCAGTCAGAACCGACCTTGGCGCCGATTGACTCAGGACTGACCGCTTGGCATCGACCATACTCTTCCTCGGCACCAGTTGACTCAGGAACAGAGTGCACTCCTCCTCGACCCCAACTGATAGCCCGGCACCGTCCGCGCCCTTTTCGGCAACGATTGTGCGTTTGCTCGGCAACAACGCCCCACGCCATGTCAGTGCGCTCTACAGGGTCCTCCGCTGGGTTCCACCAGTGCAACCAGTGTGCAGCTAAGCTCCCCAGGCAAGATGAACACACCTCCTGCACCAGATGCCTAGGGCCAGACCACACAGCCAGGGCGCTGGTGGGTGAGTTGGACTGCTGTCCCTGTGAAAAGTTCTCAAAACAAACAAAGCACAGGAGGGCAGCCCTCTCCCTAGCAGATTCTCTCTCCTCGGGGCAGGGGAGAATGAGATCTGGGTCGCTCATCTTGGAGTAACCCGGCATCCGCTCCCACAGGCTCCAGAACAGCAGAGTCCCTGCTACACACCTCAGAAGCCCAAGATGCTGGCCTAGACACATTCCCTACTACTGGGACACGGTCATGGTACTGCTGCAAGGATCCACCTTCACCAGAAGAGACAAAGACCCATTTGCCCATCCAAGCCATGCAGGACTACTGACGCTTAATGGGGGAGTTAGGTCAGGCATCAGGCATGTCTCTAGAGGTGCTAGTAGCCGCTCGCCAACACCACTGGCTAACCCAGGCCAAGGTCATGGAACCTGAGAAGGTGGCGCTGTTAGATGCCCCTATAACATCAGGGCAGATGTTTGGAGCGACCATTGATGTGAGCCTTGAGAGGTCCCAAAAGGCTATGGAGGTCACAACGAAATTCTCGCATCTTCCTGCCTACCACCAGCACCATAGGTGACCTTCCCAGCCTACAGGGGCAACTGGGCCTGAATGCCACCCTCCATCCCAGATCAAGCAAGCAGGCGGGGTAAGGGACCGCTGCCAACTAGGGGTAACCGGTTCTGCGGCTGGAGACCAAGGCCGGGGCTCCCTCCCAAGCCCAAGGGAGACCCCTGAGGGACTCCGGCTGCCTCCTTCCCCCTTCATAACTGGACTGACCAATGGACACGACGCATAGCAAGGCTACACCCAGGACTCCTGGGTGCTATCGACAATAAGACAAGGTTACGCTCTGTAATTTCGCTTAGGCCCACCACCTTTCAAGGGTGTGCTCCTTACCACCATCGAACCAGCATGCACGATTCTCCTTCAACAGGATCCAATCTTCAACAGAAGAACGCTGTGCGCTTGTTAAACCCAAGCGATGCCCTCAGAGGCTTCTACTACAGCTACTTCCTGGTGCCCAAGAGGGAAGACAGTTTCAGACATATTCTGGACCTCAGGGTCCTCAATATGTTCCTCAAACAAAGGAAGTTCAACATGTTGACCGCACAGCGTATCCTCCAGTCCGTCCAGCCGGAAGACTCGTTCACATAGATCAACCTGCAAGATGCCTGCTTCCATGTCCCGATCTGTGCCACGCACAGAAAATATCTACGCTTCACCTTTCAAGGCAGCGCCTATGAATTTTGCATGCTTTCGTTTGGCCTCTCGCTGTTGCCCTGCACATTTTCCAAGTACATGGATACAGCACTGGCTCCACTCAGGCTGTGAACTACCTGAATGATTTTCTAGTTTGTGTGCTTACAAAGCACCCACCGAGGCGCACACCAGACAGGTCATCAACAGAAGAGCAACTTAGCACCGTCTCAGTCCAAAGTGTTCCTGGGGATCAAACTGAACTCTGTGACCATGCTTGCCTCACTTTCAGAAGACAGGATTCGCCCCGACAATCTGCGCCTCAGATCTCCCCTCGGCTCCCCTCACAAAAGGGAAGTTGTTACTACGAATGCTTCCAGCCTGGGCTGAGGAGCGGTCAGGAATGGGAGGGGAATAAGAAGTCAGTGGAAGGGACATTGGCAGCAAGTGCATATAAATGCCCAAGAGCTGCAAACAGTAGCCCTGGCGCTATGTCATTTTCGTCAGCAGTTAGCGCACAAACATGTGCTGGTCCGGAATGACAACACTACAGTGGGAGCCTACATAAACCACCAAGGTGGCCTGCACTCAGGGCCTTCACCACACAGCGCACAGACTCTTGTCTTGGAAGCACAGAAACTTGCGTTCCATCAGGGCAGTTCAGCTCCCCGATGTGGACAACAGCACAGCAGACCTCCTGTTCAGAGGAGTTCCAGACAGCTAAGAGTGGGGACTGCACCCTCAGGTGGTGAAACAGATTTGGGAGAGGTTTCCTACTGAACAAGTCGACCTCTTCACCGTCCGAGTCCACTCATTGACCCCTATGTGTCTCTATGGAGAGAGACAGGGGCCCCCTGGGAGTAGATGCGCTAGCTCACCCCTGGCCACAGGGGCTCTTGTATGCTTTCCCTCCGCTACCGCTATTACGACTGACACTAGAGAGGATCAGGGTGGAGAGAGCACAGGTTTTGCGGGTTGCACCCAGATGGCGAGGCGCCCCTGGTTTGCTCTTCTCTCCAACATGTTGTTGGGCCAGCCATGGCATCTCCTACTACACAAGGACCTCCTGAGCCAAGCAAAGAGGTTATTATGGCACCCTAACCCAGCCCACCTCCAACTCTGGGTCTGGCCGTTGAACGGGGCCGTCTATCCAGATGAGGTTTGCCAGATGCAGTGGTAGAGACAGTACAGAGACACTACAGACTCTACAGTACCTGTTTGATGAGGGAAAATCCGCATCCACTCTGAAGGTCTACCTGGCAGCATTATCACTGTGCCACGATAAAATTGATTCTGTGTCTCCTGGGGCACACTTCCTACAGTGCATTTCTTAAAAGGGCTGTCTCCGTGAGGCTGTACTATCATTAATCTGGAGCCACGACAGCTTTGGTACAGCTTCCCGTTCGGTAACGGTTGTCATTCCACTTAAAAGGGAATCTTAGGTTATTACCATAACCCTGGTTCCCTGAAAACAATGACAACCATTACCCTTCGAGGTCGTGTCCCCAGCTGACCTCCGATTTTGAAAGAAAATGGCGATATACTACTGTGAGGATGACCCTCTTCAGCAGAAAGTGGGAGGGACTTCCTCCTCACAGCAGGGCCCTGATAGGGCAGCTTTTTTATATATGCTCAGTGATTGGTGGACAGAGAGGCTCTTGCCTTCGGTAATGGTTTTCATTCTTTTCAGGGAACTAGAGTATGGTAATAACCTAACGTTTTCTTTTACAAAGTGTTTTCTGTTTAAACCTTTTATTTACAATAAACTTACTGAGTGCCACAGTGTCTCATTTTCAACCCAGTACTGCTCGTGTCACGTGTAGGGTGACAGCGATAACCACTATACTAAAAGAACTTGAACATAAGTAGCCAACTACATCACCTTGGGTTTCAGAAGGGCAAGGACCTTCGTGGCCGAGAAATCTTTTAATTATTCCTACACAGGTTATTTTCAATCCCCGGGGTTTCGCATATACAACAACAGCAAAAAGTTTAAAATTAATAAAACAAACTTTATTAATTCTCCACAGCGTTAGGTTCACTTTAAAAATACACACACAAGCAAGCACCAACTAAAACAAACAAAATACAAAGTCTAGAAATACTATTTGGAGTTACCCTCCTGTAGGTAAAAAAAAAACTTGAATAATAAATCACAGCAAATCCAACAAAGGAGACAAGGTGCAATAATAATGCAGTTCATAGTTAATAGTCCATGATCCTGCAAAGGAATGGAAAAGATCGAAGACTCCAAACAGAGGGGTGTTGTACTCACCCCACCGTCCCTGCCTGAGATTGTCACCCTCCAGGAGGCACTACACCCACCAGAACTGTCCTCCAATCCGTCGCCAACTCTAGAGAGGGGAGATTCCAGGAAACCTGGAAAAGTAGCTTTCAGGGTTGAGTAAATACAGGTAAGTAGGTTCACAATTCCTCCTAAATACAACAAAGCTGGTTACTTCCCTTTTGCTGGACTTGTGCCCTTGCATGTCTCCTCCTCTTTGTCTCCTCAGCCCGGATGGAACCCACATCGCTGCTGCTATCTCCTAAATGCTGGAACTAGTATCGTTGTCGTCAACTGACCCCAGTAGTGCCTTGGAACAATGCACATGGTAAGTAGCTGCTTGACTCCCCCCAGTTGTACACGTTTAACATGAAATCACATAATAAATGTAAACAGAATACTATCCCACTTGCTGGTGTCTTTTCAGGTTCCCAGTACCATATCACCCCAACCAAGCCTGCTGTGTTCGTCCCAGTAAGTAGTCCACCACCGCACAATACTATGCCATTATCACTCCTTCCTCCCTCCTGGTGGCAGCTCTGTCCCACCGGCCCACAAATCTCAGAGGGCATTCCCCTTCCCAAATCACCGGTTGTGTAGTATGCTTAAGGCGGGACCTACTCAACAGTGTTGTGAAAGTGCAGTGGGTTAACACAGATAGTGTTAGTTAGAGAGTCAAAAATAAATGCAAAGGTTTTAGTGCAGCAGATTCAACAAAACAGTCCACAGTGCACTCAGTGAGAAAGAAAAAATAAATAAAACAACAATACAAAAACTACAGTTCGTCACCTGTGACATTTGTTTGCATGTGTACTCCTTTGTGGTCTGACGTCACCCTACCGCCAGCCTGTTCACAATCACTAACTTGCATTAGCAAGGGGCATATAACCAACAAAACCCATTCCAAGTTCATTCTGCCTTTTTCTTAACAAATAACATTGATAGCAATAATTATTTAAAGTGACTGTAATGGATATCTACGTCGACTATAGAGCTTTCTCTTTGATTGGTAAGATGTTCATCTTTCCGCATGGTTTGCAGTTTGTTCAAACGGTCCTTGCATATTAAACATGCCGTTTAAGCCGGAATAACCCTTATTTTTGCCATTCATTTCAATGGATGATGTACATGCCACTGGCCCTTGGATTCATTACAGTGTACATTGTATTTTGATAGTACAAACACTCAAGAGTTGTAAAATAGTCTAACTATATTACCTTGCTTTCAGCATCATGTATAAAAAATGATTTGTTGTGTAAATACCACCTCTTATAAAAGTTGACCACAGTAATTATATAATGTGCTTTACTATACCTCTCTGAGATGTACAATGCTTACCTATGCTTTACCATGCCTTCATAAGAACATAAGAAAGTTTACAAACAAAAGAAGGCCATTCAGCACATCTTGCTCATTTGGTTGTTAGTAGTTTATTAATCCCAGAATCTCATCAAGCAACTTATTAAAGGATCCCAGGGTGTCTGCTTCAACAACATTACTGGGGAGTTGATTCCAGATCCTCACAATTCTCTGTGTAAAAAAGTGCCTACTATTTTCTGTTCTGAATGTCCCTTTAGCTAATCTTCATTTGTGACCCCTGGTCAAAAAAGTCCCTTGGGTCGCCATTGTCAGTGTTCACTATGCTCTGTTATAATTTGCTATGGTTTTACTATGGTAAACCTTTATAGGGGTCGACTTATGAAACAGATCAGTTATATAAAGCAGAATTCATAATTCATTTGTATTGTCAAATAACAATGTACTCTTAACCACTGCACTGTACAGACTGCCATATATATTGAGCTTCTTATTGAGTCAGTTTTTATTTTCAATTGTGTGATGACCCTTTTTTTTTGAGCCGACTCCGTTAAGTTAAACTCTTGGAAAAGTGTTGATTGTGAAACGAGTTCACTTTAGTTTAAGTCATGTAATGGAAATCATTTTTCTTCTGTAGAGAGAGACTGTGATTCTGTTTCATTGATAAAGGGGAAAAAAGGCAGCTCCTTATTTTTTAATTCAAACTGAACACCAACAGCGAGTGAAGTTAAACTGATTTAATTAAATTGTAACTAAGAGGAAACTATTATTTGCAAAACAGGTTATAACATTTTAGCAATGATACATTACAATTTTAATTCTGGGAAAAGCAATTAATCTGGTGTAGGGGAATAATTGCATAGAACCATTCCTGTACCTGTTTGTTGCTACCCTGTACTACATTTATTCACTGAGTTATATGTTTTAAAATCTTTTGAGTTTGTGATCTATTAAGTTTATAGAAATAAAGTAAATGTATTAAACTGCAGATGTGTAGCTGGGAACCAAACTGTGGGTGGTGGGACAAAAGGAACATGACATTCCATCTAAACTTTTATTGAATTACCACCTACTGAGTTGACTTCTCACTACCTCGTAAATACCTGTCCCCCCCCCCCCCCCCCCCCCCCCCCCCGTTGTTAATTACCCCAACTGAGCTGGCTCCAGCTTATCGGTTGATTTTTATTGTGTTACCTCATAAATACCTGTCCCCCTTGTTGTTAATTACCCCAACTGAGCTGGCTCCAGCTTATTGGTTGAAAGGGAAACGACCCTGTCTCTCTGTAAAGGTATAATAACTGTATGCTAACTCTGTATGGCAGAACACTGCTCAGGTTTCCTAGCACTGATGTGCTGAGCTGTTCTCATTTGCGCAAACTAATAAAGCTTTATATCTCTGAACACCTGGTGCAGTTTGCTCTTTTAGTTGCGGACCTAAAAGTTCCACGACATATTCGCGTTGTCGGCAGGATCCTAAACTCCGCCCGGTGGAAATAGCCCTGGGACAAAGAGTCAACCGTCGACGGGGTTCCAACTAAATTACTGGAATCAGGACATCGCGTTCTGGGAACAGGCAGGGTCCGCTCTGAGTCTGGCTGAGGGCTCCACCGAGGTGGATAAAGGATCCTGAGAGCAACGGAGAGGTGAGTCAGACAATACTGAGTCTGGGACTCAATAAGTTATTCTTGGTCTGGGACCAAAAAGACGGAGTACTCCATATTAGGTTTGGAACCTAATTGTGGTCTGAGACCACAGGACATCCGAGAAAAAGAAAAAAAAAAGAAAAAAAAATAATAATAATAATGAAATAAAAACTCAGAATTTCTTTATTAATGATTGTTTAGCTCATGCCTGAGCTGAGCAGGGAGATAACATTTTCTTTGAATGGAAAACAAATAATAATGAAACAAAAAACTCAGTACTATAAAGTACCGAGTTATGTTACCAGCATCGAACTGCCTTTATGTTGAAGTAAGTCGTTTTGTGTTTTTGTCTTGGTATGTTTAACTGTGTGTGAATTTTGAGTAGGCCTATGTGTGTGCATGCATGTGTGTGCGGGAATGTGTAAACTGTGTTTACGATAGGAATTAGCAGAGCGTTTGGCAGCAATTAGACCCTGAGATAGAGACAGAATCTGTTTACAGTTTGAGAATGGGAGCCAGTTTCTGTTTAGGGTTGACTTGTTCGAAAAGAGCTCATTTGTGTTTAATTGTCTGTTGATTTGTTCTCTTCTTTGCTCTCACTCCTTCAATACGTTAGCAAAACAGGATGGGGCAGGGAAGTAGTAAATAGTTAAACAAATGCCAGGTATATAACCTTACAAGACCACAGAAACGAATATGTGACAGATGGGGTCCTGGTGTACACAACATATAGATTTATGGTTTGACAAGGGCGGGTTTTCACTAGAAGGAAGTTTAAGTGTAACTAAATTAGCCAGTGTACGCAGCCAGTTAGAAGGTTGGGAAAAAGAAAAGAAAAAGAGAAAGGGCAGAATAGACTGGGATAGCTTTAGGAAGTGGGAATGAATGGCAGATGGGGACAAAGAGAAACAAGAAAAGGGAAAGACAGACAGGGAGGCTCTAGTTATGTTGCAGATGGATCAGAGGAAGTCGAAACAGCCCAGAGAGAGACTCGCTCCCCCTCCATACTCCGGGGTGACCACGCCTCCGGTAACTACTGACTACTCCACCACAAGCGAAGACAACGCAAGAGAACATAAGAACATAAGAAAGTTTATAAACGAGAGGAGGCCATTCGGCCCATCTTGCTCGTTTGGTTGTTAGTAGCTTATTGATCCCAGAATCTCATCAAGCAGCTTCTTGAAGGATCCCAGGGTGTCAGCTTCAACAACATTACTGGGGAGTTGATTCCAGACCCTCATGATTCTCTGTGTAAAAAAAGTGCCTCCTATTTTCTGTTCTGAATGCCCCTTTGTCTAATCTCCATTTGTGACACCTGGTCCTTGTTTGTTTTTTCAGGCTGAAAAAGTTCCTTGGGTCGACACTGTCAATACCTTTTAGAATTTTGAATGCTTGAATTAGGTCGCCACGTAGTCTTCTTTGTTCAAGACTGAACAGATTCAATTCTTTTAGCCTGTCTGCATATGACATGCCTTTTAAGCCCGGAATAATTCTGGTGACTCTAGGAACTGGATGACATGTGGGGCATGTTGTCCATATCTTCCTTTGTAAAAACTTGTTAAAAGTAATCATTTAATATATTTGCTATTTTTTTTTTTCTTCATCTATGATTTTGCCATTTGTATCTCTTAAACATTTAATCTCCTCTTTGAATGTTCACTTGCTGTTATAATATTGGAAAAACATTTTGGAATTGGTTTTAGCTCCCTTAGCAATGTTCATTTCTATTTCTCTCTTGGCCTTTCTAACTTCCTTTTTGACTTGTGTTTGCAGTTCCGTGTACTCTTTCTGCGTACTTTCTTTTTGGTCCTTTTTTAATGCTCTATAAAGTGCCTTTTTTTGCTGATTTTTTTTTTTTTTTAATTGATCTATTAAACCATTTTGGCAATTTAGTTTTACATTTAGATTTGTCTACTTTAGGGATGTAATTGTTTTGCGCCTCTAGTACTACATTTTTGAAGAACAACCATCCTTCTTCTGTGGATGTTTTCTCTATTTTACTCCAATCTACTTCTGTTAGTCTCGTTTCATACCTTCATAGTTTGCTTTTCTAAAATTGTAAACCTTAGCTTTAGTCATTACTTTTGGGGTTTTAAAAAGCACTTCAAATGAGACCATGTTGTGGTCTGAGTTTGCCAGTGGTTCTCTGACCTCTGTTTTAGTTATTCTATCTTCGTTATTTGAAAAGACTAAATCAAGGCATGCCTCCTATCTAGTCAGTGCCTTGACAAATTGTGTTAGGAAGCAGTCATTTGTCATTTCCACCATTTCTATTTCATCCTTCGTGCTACCCACCGGGTTTTCCCATTTTATCTGGGGGAAGTTGAAATCCCCCATTAGTATGGCATCTCCTTTGCTACACGTTATCCTTTGCTTTCCTAGCACTGATGTGCTGAGCTGTTCTCATTTGCGCAAACTAATAAAGCTTTATATCTCTGAACACCTGGTGCAGTTGACTCTTTTAGTTGAGGACCTGAAAAGTTCCATGACACCGGATACTCACTTTTTGTGTTTGATAAAAAATAAGGAGCTGCCTGTTTTTTACATTATCAATGAATTATAGTCTCATTCAAGTTACGGGAGAAAAAACTAAAGTGATCTTGTTTCACAATCAATGCTTTTCCAAGAGTTTAATTGAGAAAAGGAGTCAGCTCAATATAATTTTAAAGGGACATCATGTTACCAAAAATAAAAACCGAAAATAAAGAGCTCTGAGTATACAGTACATTTGAAGATGGGACGATTGTCTGTTGAGGGGAACCATGATATTTAATAAGCAAGGACGTTAGGTGAGGCAACATGAGCAATATATTCTAGAAAATTGATATTTTGCAGTGCAACTGCACTTGTGAGACAGTCTGCTTATTAATACCTTTTTAATCTGAAGAGAAACAATATTTCTTTTCACAGCGCTCTTAAATGTCTCTCTTTGTGTCCTTTGATTTTAAAAGTTCCAGCACACGTTTTATTTTCACGCCAGAGATTTAATTTTCAATAATTTCCCAGTAAAACACATTCATAAACATTGTGTTTACAATAGTCAAATTTTAAACAGTCTCATGAGCTGCAGTGTACATCATGGAGCAATTCCAGTCGCTGGCTATAGATCAGCTTCCCTTGCTTATTTCAATACAAGACATTAAATACATGTCAGCACTTGTCCAGAAGGGTTTATGTTATACATTAAGACCTTTATCTGTCAAGGTGCACATCAAACACCTGCTACTGTATTCCAAAAAGCTCCATCTATATGTGAAGGGTGCCTGAGAAAAATGCTGTTTTATTGTCAGGTGGTTTTGTGATGTGGATTTATGTGACATGTGTTCCGCACTTGAATCCTAATCTGAACACCCCCTGAGTTTAACATGATCTGTCAATGGTTAACCATGGTGAATGAGGGGCAAACAGGGGTGACCCTGCTAATAGTTCATGGTTGAGCCATGAAAATACCATGGGGTAAGATTGTTTGAACATTAGTCAAATGCCTGAGCTATGCTGGTCTTCCTCATCCAACACATAATTCAGAAAATCTGTAATAACAAAGTAGTAAGATGGAGTTGATAAAACAGCAATTATCTGTACTCAAAGTAATATATTTTATTAAGGCTATTGTCTCACATTAATAAGGTTGTTTTTGCATATTGCTTTATAATGTTAACATAGCTTGTCAAATCTATTTGACCTTATTGAATTTTCTTGATGTTATAATATTATCAAAAAAAAAAAAAAGGAATATCTGCTTTGAAGAACATTAAAAAAATTAGACTCAAGCACTGTTCTATGCAGGGAAAATACAGGACTGCACACACAATGTTATCCAACAAGAACGCATGAGACCTGCAATACCTTTTTTTTTCAGTCTAAAGAATTATAGTCACTGCTCTGAACCAATGAATAATACACTGAAGCCTAAACTCAAATCAAAGCACTGTACTGTCCTATTCATTTTGTATATTTGTTCATACATGAAAGGGTGTGGTGAGGGTAATATAAGGTTATGATTAGTGTGCTAAGCACTGAATTCTAAAAGACAAATTAAGCACTACAGTGCAGATGGTGCTATAGAAGTTAGATATGTGGCAGACACTGCATCCAGTTTTTTGGTTTGTTTGTTTGTTTTTTGACATTATGTGTTTGACTGTGGCCACAGCACTAAGGTTGTACCCATACAGGGCAGCAATGTTCTACTGTACTAAAGCACCATATATTCTTCTCATTTCTTGCTAGTAATACATTTTATAGTATAATTATTTCTGTTTCATTTTGGTTTTATTGATCCTTTATATTAAGGCTTGTTTTTTTTTTTTTTTTTGTTTGTTTTTTTCCAAATTCATCTCTAGTTTCTTTTTTTATTAACGGATACATTCATTCCCCATTTCAATTTTTTTTTTCAGTTTCTGTTAACAAGTGCACACTGCTCAAGTGTTTGTTTGCAAACTCACTCCATTCTGTCTTTTTACTATTAAACAAGGGATGTAATGGCCATACAGGCACATGTCTTGGCTGAAATGTACCAAGATAGTGGTTCATTTTAAGCCATAACAGTAAGTAGTAAATAACTTTACATAGCTGATATGAATGGCACGAGAGCCAAAGCCCAAATTAACACAGCAGAACAACGCCAGATTGGACCAAAAGAGAAAAAGATCAATCATCTGTCTCTGATCAATACTAGTCTATCAATAAGTGACAATTGCATTATTCAGACACTTCAATCCAATAACAGAAAGAGATCATTGCCAGTTCATGGTGTAAATTGGTTATCAAAGAGCTGCTATTTGTACATTACTTACTGATCAGGATAACGGTTTCTTTCACGGTTCCATTGATAACAATGCATAACCTTATGTACTGTGTTTATATGCACAATCTAATCAGATGTCTGAGGAAGGAATCCCCAAATCCTCTCTATATTGTGCATGTAATTGGGTTCTGGGTGTAACTGGATTCAAGTGCACACAGTTTGAGAAGCACTGATTCCTCCAAACCTGATTCTTCCAAACTAGTTTGACATGTAAACTCTACACATTTGTTTTTGGATTCAAAATAATCAGTTACAAAAAGTTTGATTCCTTGCTCGTGTAAACATACATAAATTTGTGAACTAGTTCAGTTGTACTGGATAATGCCAACAATGAAACTGAGAAAATCATAGAATACAACAGTGTATCAAACCTTTATATGCCTAACATATTTGATATTCATGGTATTCTAGTTGTTGGCTTTTATAATTTTTCGTAGGTCATTTTATATATTTCTAAATATATTTGTACAATCTATAAATATATTTGGCTTAACTTACTGACTTAATAATAAAATGTTTGGACCATATGAATAATGTGTGCATTGCTGTATACATTATATTTAAAATGCCACGGTTCCATATGTTAAGCTATAAACGTATCATCAGTGATGCTCCACATTCACTTGTTAATTACAGAAACACTATCAGCGTTTCTCTCCAGCACAAATGCTAATTGAATTGGGCCTTAAGAAACACTGCACTTCAAGTTAAATCTGCTACTAACTGGAAGGAGCCATTTGGCTTGTCATTTGTGAGACCCCACACAAAACCTGTCTCAATTGCTTTGAAGGAATCTAGCCAGTTATCAATCAATATAAGCCCAGAACACTTGTTGAGACTAAGGACCATTTTAAATCATATTTAACTATAAACTCAAAGTTAATAATACAAGATGAGAAGCCACCATCTTGATAGCTGAAATGTAACTGATGCTTTGAAATCCATGTTCTTACATATTGTTAATTTTATTACCAATATCTCCTTTTATTGTGCTGAAAATATGTTGGTTCTTCACTTATTATTTAATGTTTATTCAGTCTGACAGACAGCTGTCTGGTATGATTAATAAGGTTGGACCTTGAAAGGAGAGACATTAAGACAGAAAAAAGCTTTACAGACTTTCTGACTTTTCTTTTTATTATTAGAAGAGCTGTGAGCCTTGAATGAAATCCCCACTCCTTCCTCTTCCCTCTTACCCCCCTCCCCCCTCTGGGTGCTAACCACAGAAGGGTGCCCGGGCCTCTGGCAGCCTCTGGCAGCCTCTGTCGACTGGAAAGAGGGAAGCTGCCAGGCCGTCCTGATGGATAGGCTCATTTAGCAGCCGGCAGCAAGTCTCGGCAAAGCATCCTTGTCATTTTTAATGTCAGCCAACAAAATGTAATCAAACATTCCAGCAGTTTAATCACTGAGGGCTGCTCAAGAGATGATTGTAGTGTCAATATAACTATATTTCATTATCTGTTTGTATTTTATATTGACAGTGTCAGATAAACAGTGTGGAAAATTAAGATTAAAAATATGGTAATTTCATTTCAATCACCCTGCTACAGTTGCTGGCCCATTATGCGATTGATTACTTCTGAATTAAATTTGGGGCTGAATGTAAAGTTTAATCTTCTTTCTTCTTCACAATTCAGTTCCCTAAAGGCCTCTTAGTAAGTAAGGAAGTAAGTACCCATTCCATTTGATCTTTAATGAAAAGTAATGGCCCAAATGATTTGTATAAATCAAGCTGCATGTATACCTATATGGCATTCTATTAATTCATGCACTTACAAGCCTACCCCCCCCCCCCCCCCCCCCCCTCTCTTTTTTTAAGTCAGGGATTTGATTTGTGACTTGTGATAGAGTGCAATCCTTGCTAGAATGAAGAACACATCTTTTTTCAAACTTATTTTTTTTCATACGGGGTAAGGGGGTTTATATATATATATATTAAATAAACAGAAAAGAGGCAGGAATTTAGTTCTTTTTGAGGTGCTTAGCAGCTGAATTAAATTGAGTGTTTTATAGTCTAGAGAGTCATTTTGAAAGCACACACCGACTTGATAGCAGTAGTGGCATAATAGACATTTTAATTACATGTTACATTTTTATATTTCTCTCTCTCTCTCTCTCTCTCTCTCTCTCTATACTGTTTTTCAGACTTGCCAAGGATCCTGTTTTTTTTTTTGTTTTTTTTTTATGTCTTTTGGAGCCGCACAACTGTTAAATAGGGCTCTGTAAAGAAAATCCTGTCTTTGTGAGACCCATTCAGAGCGATTTGTCCCCCTTTGTAGTCCTAATTACGTGCCAAAGTAGGATAACAGAACTTCTCAGCTTGGTCATTATGCCAGCACAACAAAACAGGCACATACATACAAGATGCTGATCACTTTGGAATTAGCAAACATGATATTATATATATAAAAAAAAAATCATTAATACTGTTAGGGATTAGAGATTCTGATTAAAGACTCGCTTTTACTGTATGCAAATGAGTGATAGGCATTTATCAGCTCCTCGGCAAGCTGTCTTAGCAGCAAAGCCACATATGTTTTTTAGCTGATTAAAAAAAAAACTGCTTGAAGTTGCAAGCTTCTTTTTTTATTTTGTAACGGGAGGCAAGGCAATCAACTAATTTCCTTTTGGCCAAATTCCTCCAAGAGCTCTGAGCATTTGTTTAATTCCCTCTTTTATTAACTGTGTTCTTGTGTACGTAATTAAAGCATTTCTGAAGTGTGTGTGTGTGCGTGTTTTTTTTTTAATAACAACCACCGTGATAGTTATTTTCTTCCCCATGTAACACAGAAAAAAAAATGTATACAGAAACAACATAAAAAGAAAAAGTATTTATCTCCAGCCCACTATTGTCTCAGCCCTTGTATGGTTTACAGTATTATTATACTTTTTCTAATAGTGACCGCTTTAGTGTTGACAAAGGAGGCTGGGATGAAACTGAGCAATTTGCTTTTCTTGTGTAGCTGATACATGTTTGTACTCCCCTGTCTCGCTCCCATGCTGTAAGAATGCCCTTTTATTGTACGTGCTTTTCATCTAAGCAAGACTCTCTTTTTATCCCCTTTCAGCCCACTACACCCAAGAATTTTCCCTTGTAATCAAAATGCTGCGCTGTAAACATGTGCCATGCACAAATCACAAGGGAACATGATTCCCGTAAAGTTGGCGCTCCGGTGGGCTGATACTCTAGCCTTTCATGTCTTTTATTTCCCAAGGACTGGGTTCCAATCGGGTTTCTCAGGTCACAAGTATTGATGAGTTTGTCTGTCTCTACTGACATCACAATATAAACACCAGATACGTTGATCAGTTTTATCACATCTTTCAATGTCAGCTTTAAGAGAAACCTTTTCAGGTCTAGAATGAGGTATAGAATATTATAATATATTGGTGAAACTTGAATATGTGTCTGTAATTAAAATGTGCATACAATTAAAATTTAAAAACATTAAATTCAAATGGAGTAAACTATAATTCACACTTAACCTGACATTTTTTTATATTACGAAGATGAGGAAGTATTGAATGGATCCTAAAGTGAAACTGATACTGATGTGAAATATATTAATTACATTTGTATTACTGACAGTATAAAGTACAGTATGTGTAATATGTGATATGAGAATGGAGAGTACGTCACAAAAGACTAGTTCAAGATCTGCAGTTAGCAAAGACATGGAACTCCTGGTTTGTGTCTGCGGCTGAAGCAAGGTGACAACGGTCAGAGGTTTGAAGATTCGTGAAGGGAGAATGAAATGCTTGAGGGTCCTCGCATTGATCAGTACTTCTTATGAAGTCAGTCAAGTCAGTCGACTGAAATCCAGAGACAGGAAGCAAACCACAGTTTGCAGGATATCAGCGCCCCTGTCATAGATGTGAGGAGGACTTGCATGGATACAACTAGTGATGAACCAAATGATCCTTGTGAACCCGGTCAGATGAACCAGCGTAAGAGAGAAAAGAACCTCAATGGACGCAAGCCTGGAGTTAAATGGCCAAGAGCTTGTGAGAAAACTGCGTGGGACACAATAAACACGGATCTACGCATTATCATTATCATTATCATTATCTACACATATTGAATTGAGAGGTTTGGAATTGAAAGAAGGAAGGAAAAAGTACAAACTTCGTGGAAAGTCTAGATGGAAGCAGGAGACTGAACGCTTAGAGAAACAAAGGGGTCACAAAGGGTCATATAAGATAAGCTTGCAAAATTGCGCAGAGCTGAGCGCCTACGGAAACGCTACAAAAAGAAAGAGCTTGTCAAGAACTAACTGTTATAAAGATCCATTCAAATTTGTAAAGAAGATATTCACCAGTGACAAAAATGGCACACTAAAATCATCTAAGTTTAAGCTGGAGAGATATTTGGAGGAAACACATACAGATTCAAAAAGGCAGGAGCCTATGTCAATTCCTTCAGACATCCCACCTATCAATCCATCCGAATACCAAATGGAGGACTGTGCACCTAAGTGGAAAGAAGTAGAGCAAGCTGTGAAAAAAGCAAGGACATCTTCCATACAGAGTGTACAAGAGTGCTTCTGGAGTTCTACGAATCCTGTGGAAATTGATGAAAGTGGCATGGGAAAAATAGGTTCTACCAAGATTATGGCGCAGAGCAGGTGGAGTCTTTATAACAAAAGAAAAGGATGTACAAGCATCGGTCAGTTTCATCCTATTTCCCTATTAAATGTAGAAGGCAAGATTTTCTTCAGCATTATTGCTCAGAGATTGTCAACCTACCTATTAAAGAACTGCTTCATTGACACTTCAGTACAAAGAGCAGGTATTCCAGGTTTCCCAGGATGCTTAGAACACATCAGCATAATCTGGCAACAAATTCAATCAGTAAAAAAGGAGAGGAAGGAGCTCCATGTGACATTCCTGGATTTGGCTAATGCATATGGTTCAATGCCATATGAACTTCTGTGGGCAGCATTTGACTTTTTCAGCATACCGATGACAATAACAAATTTAGTGAAAGCCTACTTTGGAGATTTTAAATTTAGTTTTTCAACTTCAAAATTCAGCACTACATGGCAATGCCTAGAAGTTGGAATAATGGCAGGATGTAGGGTCTTAGCCAAGGACGGTTTACTTGGTGCCACAACCAGGTGCTACAATGTTTGGCCTTAGCATTGGAAGACAAACATAACCTGACCAATAAGTTATCACCAGTTCCATCAAAGCATTACACACAAAAAACAATATTCCTCCATCCAGGAGAGCAACCACCAAAAAAAGGTTTTGAAACTAAGCCTCTCCCAGGACAACTGGAAGCTGCTAGAGCCTGGAAGATGCTGACAGATGTTGGTCAACGGCTTATTTTTCCACATGAGATTGCCACCATTAACCTTCGACCGGACATTGTCTTGTGGTCTGGATCAGCACGCCTTTTTCATCTGGTAGAATTAACAATGCCATGGGAAGATGCTGTGGATGAGGCGTATGAGAGGAAGAAACTTAGGTATGCTCAACTAACTTACTGAGTTTACCCAGTGGAGGTGGGTTGTCGAGGATTTGTGGCACACTCTACAACCCAGTTTCTCAGAGACATCAGGTTCAGTGGCCAAGAGTTGCGTTGCACAGTGAAGAACTTATCTGAAACAACAGAAAGGAGGAGCAACTGGCTGTGGTTGAGATGGAAAGATTCTGGACGGGGATCTCAAGCACAATAGAAAGAAAACAACGCTGATGTACAGGTAAGTTAGCTGGGCTGAGCTGAGTGGAGAATGGAAGGAGGTGATGCTGGGATGCTAGAATTACTGTTGTGCCCTCTTGAGGTGCCATGGGCTAGTCAACGAAACACAGAGGATGGAAGGTGCCCACTTGAAGACCCCATAGATGTACCCTACTTAGCTCAATCCAAATGGTTGTCATGCTGATGTGCTGGGGAGACAGCACTGGGTTGATCCCCAGAGCCAGCATTACACTTCAGCACTCAACACCAACTGAAGGATATCTACATCATCAGATGGAAAGCAACGCAAATGGATGGAGATACAGATGGATTACATTAGTTTACTGCAAAGCTGTGTCTTAGTTGGTGCTTATCTTGGCGAGAGCAGAGTTCAAATGAGCATGAAGTTGAATATCTACTCTCACGTAATGTAAATCATGTGGAAACATATGAATATTGACTATTCCTTTATATATCCAAATCCATTTAAACGTATATTTTAATAAACAAAAACATACTATAAATATACACCATTATGCTTTTCATTTTATATGTAATATATTTTAAATATATGATTCATGTTACAAATTGGATGATTTTATAGCTTTTAAAATTCTATTTTATTGTACATGGTAAACATGTTTGCCTTATATTAAAAATATACAGGAAGCTTGTATGAAAAAAAAAAACATGTATGAACTCGGGGTAGAATCACTAATTAGGAGTCAAATTGTTGAGGGAAAAACAGTCAAATACATGGACTACTGGTCACTTTAAAAATGATGTGTTTCATAATGTTTGGTGTATAAGAGCCTGTCACAGATTTAATCACCCACCTTAGTGACATGTACATCTCCGAGGAAGAGGCAGATCTTTCTGGAGTTGATGATGATGAAAGTAATCTGACAGTGATGTGATAGGACAATTGACTGAGCATGGTTCCCAGCTCACAGAGCGGGTTTACAGGAGAGCAGTATTAACCGTAAACAGGTCCTGTGAGGCTACATCGAAGGATACTTCACACACATGAAGAGGCGAAAGCAATAGGCCATGGACTAAATGGATCTGGAAGTGGTGAAGTGCCATAAACACCGCAATGTGCTGTGGGAAGAAGAGCTGAAGATACTCTTCAAGATGACTAGCACCCCTCGTCTGCTGCTTGCTTTGACATCTCTCTCATGTGGAAGCAGTCTGCCCCACAACAGTTCTCTTTTGAGGGTGGGTTGGCTGATTACCGTGGCTCCAGAAATGAAGGAAGTTTCCCTCAAGCAGCTGCTTATTAAAATCAACTACCCAGAGTTTGGCGGGGAAGCCAGCAATGATGCCATTGACTACCTGGACAAGTGCAATAAATTCCTTGCGCTACGGCCATTGAAGCTGTATAAGATCATGGCAACCATGTCCAGTGTGCTGAAAGACTCAGCAAAGAGCTGGTGGGTCGTGGAGCGCAAGGGAATCCAGTCCTGAGAACAGTTCAAGACTGTCTTTCGTCAAGCCTTTCTTCCCGCCTGACTTCCAGACAGAAGTGGAAGACCGACCACTTCAGATTTCAACTAACTGAGGAGTGCATACTTGACATCACTTAAGACTATTGTGCCTTATGTCTGTGCTGGAAGCCAGAAATGGAAGAGGCTGAAGTGGTTAATCACATTCTCAACAACTGTAATCACAAACTGGCTAGCTGTCTGAGGGGAATGGTGAAGACAGTGACAGAACTGGTGTGCATCAGGACCCAGGTGGAGAGAAACAGTGCTGCCCAGCGGGAGTACTGGGCCAAGGCAAACTCCAGCAAAGCCATCCAGGACAAGAGGAGCATAAAGGAGCTACCAAGAAGCCGGCAGAAGTCAGAAGAAGCCAGAAGAAGAAAATAATTCCTGCTGGATGTGGCCATTCGAAGGCTTCAAGGGCCTGCCGTCCTGGACACTGGGAGCACCTTCACTCTGATGAGAGAGAGTCTTTGAAGGAAGATAGGTCACCCAGGGGAAGAGCTGGAGACTGCACAGGGCTAGTACTTCATACTGGTGGATGGACAGTCCCACCAGGCCAAAGGTCAAGTACTCCTCTTACCTTCTCCACGGTCTGGTTTCTAGGCACATATGTTCTGGATGGCATTTCCCTTTGTCCTAGGCCTGGATTTAATGGTGAAAACTCAGATTGACATTGTCAATAGGCAGTATAGTGTCAAACACCAGAAGGATTTCACCATCATTTTTTTCCGTGGTATGATGGGGAAGCTTCCTGGGACAGGTCCTTACTGAGTGTCAATCTCTACTACCATCTCTGATCCAAAGCCATGCCAACCGACGAAGGTGACCATGACTATCACATCAGCTGAACAATCTCCTGTTGAGCTACAACTCCAGAAGTTCTAGTGGTCAAGTCCAGACCACTACTGTAAAGGAGCATGGAGATATGCTGGGTCTGGATCTAATGGGAACTTTGCCAAGAAGTAAAATAGGTAACACCTACATCCTGGTCATTGTTGATTACTTCACAAAGTGGGTTGAGCTGTTTCCATTGCGGGACAGTAAGACCACCAAGATTGTGAACATTTTGATGAAGGAAATCTTCAATCAATGGAAAACACCGCAACACATTATTTCAGACCGTGGACCTCAGTTCACGAGCCAGTTACTCGCAGAAGTGTTCTAAACCTGGGGAGTCGTACAAAAAAAACACCACCAGCTACCACCCACAGACCAACTTGACGGAACTTGTGAACCACACCTTAAAAACCATGGTTGCATCTGTCACTGGGAAAAACCATCAGGTGTGGGATCAGTGGCCACCTGAGTTCCGTTTCGTCCTCAACACTGCCAAACATGAAACCACTAGCTTCTCTCCTACAGTACTAGCGCTTGGAAGGACCATCAGAGGCCCACTGGATTGATTAATCGCTGTTGCTCCTGCTCCATCCACTGATCCTACCAACTGCTAGATCGCCAGCAGCAGATTGCTAAAAAGGTGAGGGATCATGTATCCAAAGCTCAGAAATGGCAAGCTTAGAATTATAATGCCCGGAGAGCATACTGTCAGTATGAATAAGGTGAATTAGTCTGGATAAGATCTCACCTTTGGGCTAGCTCTTGTAACTAAGAGACTCGGACCAAACAACTACAAAGTCAAGTGGAGGGAGCCAGATTCTTTCAAAGAGGATACAGTCAACATTGTTAATTTAAAACGCTATTATGGCGTTTACCACTTGTACCCTCAGTGTGTGGAGGAGTGTGTGTGTGTGTGTGTGTGTGTGGGGGGGGGGGGGGGTGTATGTAGCTACATAATGTGGGTTAAGTCTCACCCACTTGTCCCTTTAATTAGGGTCAGTAGCCTAGCCAGGTTAAAGCTTCATTTCCCACAGATTCTTGCAACCACCCTTTGTTCGTCCTCTCTCCCCATTGGCTCATTCAAATATCCAATCCTCCAATTTCAGAACTTCTTAGAAGCCAGCACCTGTACTAAAGCTGGCTGATTAGGCCTGGAGAGCGACTCCCTTTCCCTGAGGAATCCATCACAACCTACAGCATTACAAACTTAAAATATCTGTGAATTTAAACTACTCTAGATAATTCCAGTGCAGTCATTCTTTTTTAATTGTATTCTGCATGTTGTCAAAACTCTTCTTTTTATGTCACTGTTACTTGTTTAAGTGTAGCTGTCTAATTAAGGTCTGCTTAGTGTTTGGTGTTTTATGTATGACAGTCTCAATTTATTTCTGAGCCTCCTGATTTCAACTACGGTTCACCATTCTTCTCAGATTCAATTTCAACGTACAATTTTTTTTTTTTCATGCACCATCCATTGCCATCCAGACTGTTTTTATTATTGTTACCAGCTCTGATGATTTAATGTACCTGTATATTTCTCTCTCTGTCTGGCTGTGCATTGTTTTTGTGTTGTGTTTGTCTGTGTGGGTTTATTTGAGGCCCACCGGACACTCCATCCATTTCTCCTTTGTGTTACTTTTTGGCCTTCTGTTTTCCGTTTACTAACTTACCTGTACCATCTTTATATTTACCAGTTTTGTCCACCTCTCCTACTTATCTGTACCAGCTTTGTTCTTACCTGTTACCCTGCAATTATTATTTTTCCTTTCTTATCATTATTGTTATTATTGTTTTCAATCTTTCTTATTCTTACCGAGGCAGAAGTGTTAAAGGGACTAGGAGCTCTTAAAAAAAAACAAATCCCCTGGGCCGGATGAGATCCTCCCAATAGTACTCAAAGAAATGAAAGAAGTTATTTACAAACCGCTAACCAAGATCATGCAACAGTCTCTTGACACAGGGGTGGTACCGACAGACTGGAAAATTGCAAACATAATATCGATGCACAAAAAGGGAAACAAAACTGAACCAGGTAACTACAGACCAGTAAGCCTGACTTCTATTATATGCAAACTTATGGAAACTATAATAAGATCCAAAATGGAAAATTACCTATATGGTAACAGTGTCCTGGGAGACAGTCAACATTGTTTTAGGAAAGGGAGATCGTGTCTAACTAACCTGCTTGATTTTTTTGAGGCTGCAACATCTATAATGGATAATTGCAAAGCATATGACATGGTTTATTTAGATTTCCAGAAAGCTTTTGACAAAGTCCTGCATAAAAGATTAATTCTCAAACTGAACACAGTAGGGATTCAAAACACATGTACATGGATTAGGGAGTGGTTAACATGTAGAAAGCAGAAAGTACTAATTAGAGGAGAAACCTCAGAATGGAGTGTGGTAACCAGTGGAGTACCACAGGAATCAGTATTAGGTCCTCTGTTATTCCTAATCTACATTAATGATTTAGATTCTGGTATAGTAAGCAAACTTGTTAAATTTGCAGATGACACAAAAATAGGAGGAGTGGCAAACACAGTTGCAGCAGCAAAGGTCATTCAAAATGATCTAGACAAGATTCAGAACTGGGCAGACACATGGCAAATGACATTTAATAGAGAAAAGTGTAAGGTACTGCACGCAGGAAATAAAAATGTACATTATAAATATCATATTCCATTTGGTCACCTCGCTATAAAAAAGATATTGCTGCTATAGAAAGAGTGCAAAGAAGAGCGACCAGAATTTTTCCAGGTCTAAAAGGCATGTCATATGCAGACAGGCTAAAAGAATTGAATCTGTTCAGTCTTGAACAAAGAAGACTACTTGGCAACCTAATTCAAGCATTCAAAATTCTAAAAGGTATTGACAATGTTGACTCAAGGGACTTTTTTGACCTGAAAAAAAGAAACAAGGACCAGAGGTCACAAATGAAGATTAGACAAGGGGCATTCAGAACAGAAAATAGGAGGCACTTTTTTACACAGAGAATAGTGAGGTTCTGGAATCAACTTCCCAGTAATGTTGTTGAAGCTGACACCCTTGGATCCTTCAAGAAGCTGCTTGATGAAATTCTGGGATCAATAAGCTACTAACAACCAAACGAGCAAGATGGGCCGAATGGCCTCCTCTCATTTGTAAACTTTCTTATGTTCTTATGTTGTACACCACTGCTGTCACTAGCATTGTATTAATTCACCACTTGCACTAGGAGCACTCACTGCTGGACTTGTGATTGTGTGTGTAATAAGTGTGTATAACTATTGATATTATTTCAGGACTGAACCCTGTGGTTTACCTGCACTATGCATATGATTGTGTAGAGCCAGGTATTATTTTTTAAGTGTTGCGAGCATGCAAACCGGCCAAATAAAAGAGCTGTTGTTCACCATGAACTGTCTTATGTGTGTTATTCCTGTGCACTGCAAACCATTTTGCCACAATATTTTACTTTCATTTTAAATTTAAAAATAATTTAGTTTTTACAGTTTTGTATCTACGTGTTTACACACTAGTTTCTTTTGAAATGTTTAGTGTTCCCTAATGGATGTTTCATAGAAGGAAATGCATGTTTTTGTACTTGAAATGGAATCTGGGGGTGGGTAACAGGTTCTTGTCAAGGTCTTCTGAGAATTATCATTATTTTTTTTTTATAAATAATTAAACCAATGAGATGTCACGATGCCCCGAGTACAAAAATTCTAATTAAAGAATTAGGCATCAAGAAAAAAAAATTATGTAAAAACTTTCTAAACACATTCCTTCTCTGGAATTCAGCTGTATTGTCCTTGTTAATATAGTGCTAATAGAATAAGGTGCGCAACAATGGGGCTTGGCTGGAGATGAAGTACTGATGTCCTTTTGCTATGCAGTGCCTTTTAAACCTGTTTTACTCTGGAAAAAAATTAAAGAGCTTGTGTAAAGTAAACAGCGCTTGTAAAAATAAATTGGGCCTGACGCGCCTCACAAGGCTGAATAAATGAACTGTAAAGGGTTAATGGTGACACAACTTTGCCCCAATCAGAATTTTTCTGAAATGACACCCCTGGCCAAAATAAAATATTTAAACAAAACAATACTAACCACAAACACTAATGTCAGACTATGACCAACAAACACTACAGCTCTCACACCCAGTGAAACACTCACCTACTCCCTCCACCAGACAAATGATTTCTACTTCCTATATACATGTAGCCACTCCCCAATTAGCACTCAATTACATAAATGAGGAATGGCCACACCTGTGATTGCTAGCAGGGAAAGATTTAACCCATCCCTGCCAATCTTCCATTCCCACACACCCGCTATTTACAGCATTGTGGCTTCTGCCCTGCCACACTGAACTTACGAAAACTGCTTCATCAGAGAATTGCTTTGGAGAAAATATACCTGCATGTGTTGTGGTGTGCTGTGCTGTGCTGTGCTCTGCTTCAATAAGCCACTGTGAATGACTTGAAAGTGGTTTGACCAGTTCATTTCTAACTTTTCTTTCTAGATTTGTTGTATAACTACTTGCATGTTGTTTCTTAAAAGACATAAAAAAACAAAACAAAACAAAAAAAATATGTGTTGGTCTAGTAGAGGTTTAATATACTTGGCAGTGGAGATGGTGGCCTTAATTAGTACATGGGTGGTCTTAATATTGCTATCATAGGAGCAAATCAGGACTGGAAAGAAATGGCCTTAATTGTGTGGTGGTCTTTATACCCTGATCTCACGTTTTAGAGAACAGTCGTTAGTAAGTTTACATTTTTGGGGAGGACTGCAATGCTGTGGATAGCTGAAAACCAGAGTGTTACTGAAAAAGTTAGTTTCTTTAAAGCTTGGTATTTTTACCACTTAACATTATTTACCTTGAAGCTGAACTACTACCTGCCTTGAAAGCTTCAACAAAACACACTATTATATTACATGTAAAGACAGAGTTTCATTATCAATGACATGTATTTAAATGCATTGCAGAGGGCAGTATTTTTTTTCTGATTTCAAGGTGCAACAGGGCAAGAAATTATTGGAACAAAGAAGCTGCTGGTTCCTGCTGTACATGTTCTGCTAAAACCTTGGCTGAAAGTTTGAAAAGGCCGTTGTATTCCTCCTTATCCTTTCATTTCCAAAAGAAAGAACAAGATTAATCACTGTCCTTCACATTAATGAAAAGAAAAATCTCTTTTTAAAAAACAATCAATGTGAATACGCAACATGTTGAATGCTTAAATAATTATCTAGGTACTATCCAAACTGTGTGAAACTAATTCAAATTATGCAACATGAATTTATTTTCAAAGAATGACCTTCAGCTATCTTGTTCAATAATACATTACATTATCTTTTTTGTCATCATTAGTTTTTAATACATGTTTAACACCACCAATTATTCATTTTTATGCTGACGGCTCTCAGATATGTCCATCTCTCAATACTCATCAGAGTGTTGTTGTCCCTGAGATGCTAGCTTGTTTGACGCACATTAAAATCTTCTTCAGTTTAATTCAAACAACAATTTCCTCAAGTGGCTCACCTGGTAAAAGCACACATGTAAGGTGTGCAGGGTGGGTCTTACAGTCAGGTGAGAGCAGGCTTGTGTCACATTGACTCTTTTGCTTCAACAAAACATACTCTATATGTGACCCCTGGTCCTTGTTTCTTTTTTCAGGTCAAAAAAGTTCCTTGGGTCGACGCTGTCAATACCTTTTAGAATTTTGAATGCTTGAATTAGGTCGCCGCGTAGTCTTCTTTGTTCAAGACTGAACAGATTCAATTCTTTTAGCCTGTCTGCATATGACATGCCTTTTAAGCCCGGAATAATGCTGGTCGCTCTTCTTTGCACTCTTTCTAGAGCAGTAATATCTTTTTTATAGCGAGGTGACCAGAACTGCATACAATATTCAAGATGGGGTCTTACTAGTGCATTGTACAGTTTTAACATTACTTCCCTTGATTTAAATTCAACACTTTTCACAATGTATCCAAGCATCTTGTTACCCTTTTTTATAGCTTCCCCACATTGTTTAGATGAAGATATTTCTGAGTCAACAAAAACTCCTAAGTCTTTTTCATAGATTCCTTCTCCAATTTCAATATCTCTATATTTATAATGTACGTTTTTTATTTCCTGGGTGCAGTACCTTACATTTTTCTCTATTAGATGTCATTTGCCATGTGTCTGCCCAGCTCTGAATCTTGTCTAGATCATTTTGAATGACCTTTGCTGCTGCAACTGTGTTTGCCACTCCTCCTATTTTTGTGTCATCTGCAAATTTAACAAGTTTGCTTACTATACCAGAATCAAAATCATTAATGTAGATTAGGAATAGCAGAGGACCTAATACTGATCCCTGTGGTTACCACACTCTATTCTGAGGTTTTTCCTCTAATCAGTACTTTCTGTTTTCTACATGTTAACCACTCCCTAATCCATGTACATGTATTTCTTTGAATTCCTACTGCGTTCAGTTCGAGAATTAATCTTTTGTGCGGGACTTTGTCAAAAGCTTTCTGGAAATCTAAATAAACCATGTCATATGCTCTGCAATTATCCATTATAAATGTTGCATCCTCAAAAAAATCAAGCAAATTAGTTAGACACGATCTCCCTTTTCTAAAACCATGTTGACTGTCTCCCAGGACCCTGTTACCATATAGGTAATTTTCCATTTTGGATCTTATTATAGTTTCCATAAGTTTGCATATAATAGAAGTCAGGCTTACTGGTCTGTAGTTACCTGGTTCAGTTTTGTTTCCCTTTTTGTGGATCGGTATTACGTTTGCAATTTTCTAGTCTGTCGGTACCACCCCTGTGTCAAGAGACTGCTGCATGATCTTGGTTAGCGGTTTGTAAATTACTTTTCTTTTCTTTGAGTACTACTGGGAGGATTTCATCTGGCCCAGGGGATTTGTTTATTTTAAGAGCTCCTAGTCCCTTTAACACTTCTGCCTCAGTTATGCTAAAGTTATTTAAAACTGGATAGGAACTGGATGACATGTGGGGCATGTTGTCAGTATCTTCCTTTGTAAAAACTTGTGAAAAGTAATCATTTAATATATTTGCTATTTTTTTTTCTTCATCTACGATTTTGCCATTTGTATCTCTTAAACATTTAATCTCCTCTTTGAATGTTCGCTTGCTGTTGTAATATTGGAAAAACATTTTGGAACTGGTTTTAACTCCCTTAGCAATGTTCATTTCTATTTCTCTCTTGGCCTTTCTAACTTCCTTTTTGACTTGCATTTGCAGTTCTGTGTACTCTTTCTGTGTACTGTTTTTTTGGTCCCTTTTTAATGCTCTGTAAAGTGCTTTTTTCGCTGAATATTTTTTTTAATTGATCTATTAAACCATTTTGGCAATTTAGTTTTACATTTAGATTTGTCTACTTTAGGGATGTAATTGTTTTGCGCCTCTAGTACTACATTTTTGAAGAACAGCCATTTGTATCTCTTAAACATTTAATCTCCTCTTTGAATGTTCGCTTGCTGTTGTAATATTGGAAAAACATTTTGGAACTGGTTTTAACTCCCTTAGCAATGTTCATTTCTATTTCTCTCTTGGCCTTTCTAACTTCCTTTTTGACTTGCATTTGCAGTTCTGTGTACTCTTTCTGTGTACTGTTTTTTTGGTCCCTTTTTAATGCTCTGTAAAGTGCTTTTTTCGCTGAATATTTTTTTAATTGATCTATTAAACCATTTTGGCAATTTAGTTTTACATTTAGATTTGTCTACTTTAGGGATGTAATTGTTTTGCGCCTCTAGTACTACATTTTTGAAGAACAGCCATCCTTTTTCTGTGGATGTTTTCTCTATTTTACTCCAGTCTACTTATGTTAGTCTCTGTTTCATTCCTTCATAGTTTGCTTTTCTAAAATTGTAAACCTTAGCTTTAGTCATTACTTTTGGGGTTTTAAAAAACATTTCAAATGAGACCATGTTGTGGTTTGAGTTTGCTAGTGGTTCTCTGACCTCTGTTTTTTATTCTGTCTTCGTTATTTGAAAAGACTAAATCAAGGCATGCCTCCCCTCTAGTCGGTGCCTTGACAAATTGTGTTATAAGTGAAGCCTTCTTGTGTGCACCACATCTCCAGCCATGCGTTTTGATTAATTATTTCCAGCTGTCCATATGGTCCTTTGCAAGGTGCCAGTAGCATACCAGAAAATACCACAGTTTTGGTTTTCTCTTTTTATTTCCTTCCTAGCTCTCTGAATTTGTTCTGCAGGGATGTTGTTGTACAAATGTTGTTTGTACCGATGTGGACGACTACTACCGGGTCGTCTCCTGTTCATTCTAGAAGCCTGTCCATGTTCTCAGTGATGTGCTTGACCGAGGCTCCTGGAAGACAGCACACTGTTGTAGTAAGGGGGTCCAAACTGCGAATTGAACTTGCTGTGTTTCTCAATATGGAGTCCCCAACAATCATGACCTCCCTTCTTTTTGCTGTCTGGTCACCACTGTCAATAGGGTCCTGGATGTTGTTCCTTTCGCTCTCTTGTTGTTGGTTTTGCTCATCAGAATTTTGAAGTGACTCAAATTTGTTGGTTGTTTTGATTTCTGGTGGTTGTGTTTGACGAAGTTTCTTTTTTTCCCTGCTTCTGCCTACCTGTACCCAGCTGTTCTGACCTTCTATCTCCCTGGTGGCTTTCACTCTGTTAGGGGTGATGCAGACTTTCATGAATTGTGGGTGTGCCAGCTCCTCAAGATGCTGTTGCTGTCGCATTTCTTCCAGCTTAATTTCTAGCATACTTATTAGTTTATGTCTGTTTCAGTAATGTTCAGTTTCTTTCAGGCAAGTACTGTTCTCTGATATGTTTGATTCTTTAGGTGGCCAGAATTCAGTGTTACTAGAGCTGCTGTGAACATATCCATCTGGAATTCAAACATCCTGAAACAAGCCCTTTGGTGCTCGTACAGTTTTCAAGCTTTTGCCTATTTGTATGGAACTTGCATCTCAAATTCATACTGGAAGCTCTATAAACTGTGGCACTCGGCTATATTTTTTTCCCTTCATCCTTAGCTTGTCTGCATTCAGTTTGCCACAAGAAGTCAATAAAAAAAGAAAATATTAAAAAAATGAAAGAAAAGTTTAAAAAAAAATGTCCAGTACATGCCGTCAGTCACTGTCTGCCACTAACACAATTATATGTGCATTAATTTTTATTTTTCTTCGATGGTTGCAAACTCTTATTAGAAACTAAACAGACTTCCTAACTTAATAGTTACATTTCTGAAAAACCCAATTACAACATTTAAAAGTGTGATCGGATTACCAAAGTGAACTCCGGTTCACAGTAATCCTGATCGCATTTTGACATTTTGAAAAACACAATTTCACAATATAATCTCTTAAAAGAAAGCTGTCTTTATTAATAATACTATGCTTTACAAACGCTGCAATGTGTTATTGCATGATTTAAGACATTTTAGAAGCGGCGCGTGAGAGCCTCCGATCTGCAGCACTATACTCCTGTCTTTTTTGGGGCTTATATACAGTACATTTACTGACAATTAACGAGAGCCTATTAGGTGGGAGTTGGAAGGTCAGGGGAGTACTGTACCAGCGAATCAGGAGTGTGTATGTGTGTTGTTAAGGGGCAGGGCAATGCTGGTGTGGCAGTTAAGTCCAAGAGTGTAACTGAGATGTTGTTCTGCACCAAAACTACCTCAGAATATCAGCTTGATTTCTGTACAAACTCAATAAATCCTACTCAGTCATTTTTTTTTCCCTCTGTAACTTGCTTATTTGTAATTAGTCTGCAAGAGAAAGCGAAACTAAATCTTCTCATAGATAGTAACCGTGTTGTTTTTATTTGAAGGGGATTGAGTACGGGAATTACATGAACTAAAAACAAAACAACAAAACCATCTATAAGAACTTCAGAAGGACTTCTGTTCTGTACGTAGTTTCCTGGATTTTCTTTCAGAACTGTACTAACATAAAATAAAATGTGCTTACTGTGTGTATATACATTAGTTTGTAATGTGCGTGCTAGATTGAGTCTCGCATCTCTTCCGGGCTTTTGTTTACTGTGTGTGTCTTTTTTAGTAGGAGGGAGAAAAAATACCTTAATGTTTTTTTACTGATAGCGGCGTTTATTCGGGTGGTCTCTATTATAAAGCTGATCTTTGACAATACAAGGGTGTCTTTAATTGGAGGGCGAAGCCCATGCAAAATAAAGCACATCTTTATTTTTAATATATTGTACATTATCATTGAAAAGATACAAGGGGGCGGAATTGCGATGGCACCAAGTTTTATTTTTTTTCCTCATTGCAAAACACTGTTTGAGCAGAACAGACGTGAAGAATAAAAATAAATTCAACAACCTCTGCGATTTCAGTCATTTTTTAAGGTCTGTGTTGGAGAGGGGTGGCTAATGCGCTGAAGTGTCTTTTTGTGTTTTTCTGTAGTGTTTACAAACCGCTTAAAGAATTTTTTTGAAGTTACAAAGTCGGTGAGTATAAAGACAGCAATGTTTTGGGTTTTTTTTGGTATTTTTTTCTGTTTTCCTATATTCCATTTGGTCACCTCGCTATAAAAAAGATATTGCTGCTCTAGAAAGAGTGCAAAGAAGAGCGACCAGAATTATTCCGGGCTTAAAAGGCATGTCATATGCAGAAAGGCTAAAAGAATTGAATCTGTTCAGTCTTGAACAAAGAAGACTACGTGGCGACCTAATTCAAGCATTCAAAATTCTAAAAGGTATTGACAGTGTCGACGCAAGGGACTTTTTCAGCCTGAAAAAAGAAACAAGGACCAGGGGTCACAAATGGAGTTTAGAAAAAGGGGCATTCAGAACAGAAAATAGGAGACACTTTTTTACACAGAGAATTGTGAGGGTCTGGAATCAACTCCCCAGTAATGTTGTTGAAGCTGACACCCTGGGATCCTTCAAGAAGCTGCTTGATGAGATTTTGGGATCAATAAGCTACTAACAACCAAACGAGCAAGATGGGCCGAATGGCCTCCTCTCGTTTGTAAACTTTCTTATGTTCTTATGTTCTTATTTAATTGGTCTTCATGCAAATCACTGTCTACTTACAATTTTTGTTATATTTTTGCAGGTAAATGATTATTAAGTATTAGTTAGAGTACATCTATAACTGTAAACAAGATAACTACCAGTACTTTAAATTGTGTGAGGCAGTGCAATGATTTTGAATATGTGACAAAGCTCCAACTGTCCGTATTCATCCAATATACAAAACAATTAAAAACAAAGCATTAATATCATACTATTATCATGTACACCCTTATTTCACAATAACACAAAGCAAATGAAATATCTACTTGCTGAAGCGGTTTTTATTTTAGCCAAAGACGTGTTCACGTGTAGCAGCAATGCACTAGCAAAAGCCACAAGGTAGTGACGTCAGCTCCCTAGCAACAAGCCTCCTATTTTGTGAATGGATCATGAAATTAATTGGTGACTCAGGTTGATGAGAATCAATTACCCTCCTCTATACAAATTAAAATGGTGTGCTGCTTTTTATACAAAAATTGAGAAAAAGCAGGTTGTGTAAAGGATTTATAGTGGACCACGATAAAACGAGGGAGTGGTTGTATAGTATTTGTTAGCCCATTTGTTTTTATATGGGTCTCTCGACAGAGATCGAATGACGCTTGGTGTTAGGTCTGGGAATCTACTAGATAAACGGAGCAAAATACCGTGGACTAAAAGGCATCACACTTTATTCCTGTGGGTAGGTGGAAGTCGGCCAGCTAGAAAAGAAGCTCCATGATCAGTAAGGAAAGCAGCGTGGCATCCGCGATTTGGAGAAGCAGATGCGCTTGTTGACCAAGGAGTCATGAGCGAGGTTATAAAATAGGGGTGTAGCAGTAGAAAAACAACCTAAAAGGAGTCCCTGCATTTAAAAGAAGCCATGAGTTTTCTGTTGGTCTGTCTTGTAAATGTTGCTTGTTTGTTTCGTCTGTTTTCAAGATTACTAGCATGATCCAGAGCTGCAGCCGCAGTCCAGCTTTAAACCCGGACACCAGCACTTCGCTTTCCACTAGGAACTGTCTTTTCAGCACAAGTACTTAATTAACGCACGGTAGGAACTGTGTCTGTGTCTTTGTGTTTTGTGTGGGTGATAAAACTAGACTTTTGGTTGCGGGTCAAACCTGTGGGATTATACAAACTGAAGTGATACACGCCGCTGTATCACTTCCATAATTTATTATTTACAGGTATTCACCTTAAGGCTCTGGACATTGTAAACCGTTTCAATAAACACCCTACCACCTGTTCATAATTGTCTGTGTGATTTGTACCTGCAGTGGGGTGGACTGTCGGTGCTGCTGGAGCAGCTAGACAGCAGGGGAGTCTGAGGAGAAATGGAGAGAGGGGCGATACACGGCTCTGATTGAGAGAGTCGGACTGGCGATACTGCCCACAGGACCAGCAAGCAGAACCCGTTATGGAGAGGACACATAAAATGATGGTGGAGGATGACCCAGAAGCATACCTGGTGGCATTTGAGTGGCTGGCTACCACCACGTCATGGCCCCGACAGTTCTGGACAATCCAATTGGGACCCTGCCTGATTGGTGAAGCACAGGCAGCATACCACTGGGCAACCTTACCTCCCTTCCATGGAGATCAAGGTTGTCCCCCAGCAAGGGTAGAGGTGCTTCCTCCACCCCGTTGCCTTACCAGCAGCAGGACAAATATCTAACCCCTGTGCCCTCCTTTCTCCCTACCTGTTTTAAGTGCTACCAGCCAGGTCATCAGGCCAAGTCATACACATCTGTGATGGTGTGTGATGTAGCCCAATGCAATCTGGCATCCGAAGCAGGTAAGCGATTGAAAATGGTCGGGAGGGGCCTTGCATTGTTAATGTAATTTTAGGAAATGTGAAAACCCATGCATTAGTGGACACAGGGTGTGGTCAGACCTTAATTAGAACATCTCTCTTGGGTGGTGTGTTGTGGCAGCCACAAGGTCAGGTGGCTATCTCCTGTATCACGGCAACTTACCAAACAGTCAAAAATACTTATCGCTCGGTCCGATAAAACTTCACCTGGTGGGGTGGAAAGGTTACCACATCCAGAAATTCTGGCTCAAGACTGGCCAAACTATAAAGAATTGGTGAAATTAATTTGACTGAACACGTAAACGTGGCAGAAAAAGCTGAAAGAGAAATGATTGGTAATGTTTTTTCCTTTCAAACTGAAATGTTTTCTCCTCTGTTTCACCCAAGAAAAAGAAACAGAGAGAAGGATGCAGAAATGGGAGGAAGAATTACCTGGGAGCCTGCTATAATGGTAACAAATGCCAGTCAAAGGGGGTCGGAACACAGTGTGACCGAGAGGGCGAGGTTACTGGGCCATCAAGGGCAGATGTTATTCCCGCCCCTCTCAATATTCCAGACATGTGGCACTTAAGTGCGGACATAGTGTGGGGCCAAAATAACAACCTCCTCACTAGTGCACACTTGGGGACAGGTCTGGTCTATTAAAGGTAAGGATGTTGAAGTCACTGGGGCACTAGTATTTCCACATTTCATTATCAAGGGGCAATTACTGTATAGGGTAAACCTTGCGACAGGCACAGGACAACCTGTAACACAATTATTGGTTCCCCCGTCTTGTCGGAGTGAGATCATGAGGCTGGCGCATGATATCCCTTTTGCGGGGCACCTCAGAGCTGTCAAGACAAGGGAGTGAATATCGGCTCGATTTTATTGGGTAGGACTTCATAAAGATGTGTCGAAATATGTAGTTACATGCCCAGACTGCCAGCGAGTAGCGCCGGGTCGAGTGAGCCCCACCCCTTTGGTCCCACTGCCAATTATTTCCACTTTCTTTAAATGCATTTCAACGAACATAGTCGGCCCTTTGCTACCTTGTGACTCTGGGTATACACATATATTAGTGGTGGTAGATTACGCAACACGATACCAAGAGGCAGTTCCATTGAAGTCCACTAGTGCCGCTACAATAGCCAGAAAATTACTGCAGATTATGGCTAGAGTAGGGATCCCCAAGGAGATTTTGACTGATCATGAAACTAACTTCTTGTCCAACATGTTACAGCAAGTATACAAAATACTAAAAATAAGTCCCATCAGGATGTTTGTTAGGTAGATGTCTGTTTGGACGGATGGTTTGGTGGAAAGCTTTAATTAGACTTTGAAGTTGAGACGGTTTGTAAATCAGAAGCAAAAACATTGGGCATCACTTCTTCCCTACCTCCTTTTTGCAGTGAGAGGTGCCGCAGAATTCGACAGGGTTCTCCCCCTTCTAGCTCTTCTATGGCTGACAGCCTCACGGCATCCTCGATCTGTTGAGAGAGGGGTGTGAGGAGCACAAAGGCTTGTCCAAAATTGTAGTGCAGTATGTGCTCCTACTTAGAGATCGCCTAGATTTGGTCAGTCATTTGGCCCAAGACAATCTCGTCTCAGCACCGACAACAGCAACATTACAACAAAAATGCATTAATTCAAACCTTTCGACCTGGAGACAAGGTAATGCTGCTGCTTCCCTCCTTAGAATCCAAACTAAGTGCTAAGTGGCACGGGCCACAGGCTTTTACATTAACCATGGCCCGGCGGCCCAGGGCCGGTAGAGATCACATTGTGGCCGGTAATTATGAAGCACCACAGGCCTGAATGGACCGGTTACATTTAAGCAGTATATTATATATAGTGCACATGGCTTCCTTTTCATGAATCCAGGAAAATGGGCTAGCGTGCCAAAAAAACATAACTACGAACTAATCCTAACTTTCCAACTGTATGTCATATTTGTTGTACAGTCAGGATTCGAGACTGCGTACCGAAGTGTTCTGTTGGTGGTACTCGTTCCCACGACATGGCAAATCTTTTACAAATCGTGTTTTCTACAACTGAGTAATCAATAAGCCAAAAGGAAAGCACTGAAATCAATAAATCATAAAAAAGTAATTATGGAAAAAAATGGAGGAATATTTAGAGTGGAGGCTTCATTATGACAGTGAAAAAAGTAATGTTTTGCTTTGTTTGGCGTCAGTTTCCTAGACTTGCAGATAAAACAGCAGCTTTATTTGTTGTGAATTCAACATTTCGTGGTAAGATGACCCGATGGATACCCAGATACGTGATCGAATTATCTAACTTTTTGATTTGGGATCCGATGTATTCAGGTCAAAAATGCCATTCACAATCTTTCCGGGACTCGTTGGTGTTACTCAGTAAGATTGGCGCTGACTTGGGAGAGGCTACACAAGTGACAACACCCTGAGAATGATTGTTATTATTTTGTATTATGAATATTGTTTTAATAGTGTTAATTATTAGGATTTGGGGAGGAAATTTTGAATAGTTTCCTATTTGAATACACAGGGTGCAACATTTTTGTGTATTTGATTACCCAAACTCTGGTCCCTTATGCTCCCAAGAATAAAAGGAAAATGTTTGTGTACAAGCAGACAGCATAACAGTGTAAGCCGGTAAAGTTTAGTCGGGTTCACAAAGTGTACAAACAATGTCCAAGACAAAATTTCTTCGTTCAATACCCTACTTCCTAAGGCACAAGTTTTTCCTTTTGTTTAGTGAACCCTAAAATATAGAACTCAATGAGCAGCAATGTCATAATGCGTACTCTTCCAATTAAACAACAGTAGCATAATATTGTGCAAACCACCAAATAATAATTTTTGCTGTAGTGTATTCAGAATAAAATAACACCTATCATATAGCAACCTAAATATTCTACATCTGTTTAATTTTAACAAATAATATTTATAAAATAATCTAATAGTGTAAATATTGTAAACATTAATGAGGAACTCATGCAGGGATCTGTTAACATTGACTAAAACAAGGCAATAAAACTGGCAACATTTTCAAATAGAATACAATTATTGTAGTATGTTGCAATTACAAGCATTGCATAATTAATTAGAGTCCTTATGTTTAATATGCAAATAACTACAGGTTTAAGACTGACATAACACGTGTTAAGAGTCAGCATTAAAAAAAAAAAAAAAAGACTTGTTTGCTTATACTAGTAGATAATGTGTAAGGTTTTTTTTGTGTACTCAAATATGTAATATGCTATTTGAATAGATTATTTTTATTTCCGTGTAATCGTGTATTCGACTACACTGACCCATCCCTAATTAGGATTATTATAATTCAGTTTTAGCGTTGCTGTGACCATATGGTAATAGCTTGGTTGCGGGTTTGCTTGTGGAAAAATGAGTATCATTTGTAAACATACATTTTCAGATCTTGAATACAGTATTTTCATTTTCCGACAAGCATACAAATGTGTGCATGTTTTATGGCTGAAGTAGCATATATTGAAAGGCTTTATTTAGCCACTTTCTTTTGAGATTTGGGCTCTCTTTGTTTACCATACATAGTTAGAAACATACTGAAAATAAAAACCATCATGAAAAAATATATAAATATATTGGGCCAGATAAAATTGCAGCAAGGCCAGTAAAAACACTAGCCCAATGGTCCAAGGGGCTAGTATGAAGTGATTCGGGCTATAGGAAAGGTGAATTGTGAAATTAAACAGCCGATTGCTGCAATGAAAAATAAATTTACCATGTAAATTTATGAAAGCCCTGGCAGGCAAGGGAGGCTTTATTTATAGCCCCAGGCAATGTAGAGGATGATTTGGGCCCTGAGCTAAAGACCTCTAGCACAAAGTACATTTCGACAGAAGAAAACTTATTTCCTGATCCTGTATTTCCTACATACCCTACATGAGCTGTGTATGTTAATTGAGGAATTCAACAATGTTTTTTCTGATGTGCCCGGTAGAACTAACCTTGTTCAATATAACACTGTCTCTCCCCCAGGTGTCATGGTGCGAGAGAGACCTTATCAGATCCCAGAAAGTCGATGAGGTAGCGTTCGCAAAGACGTATGGGAGATGCTCGAACTTGGGGTGATTGAGCCTTCCAGGAGCAAGTGGTGCAGTCCAATTGTGATAGTGGTCCAAAAGGACGGCACCAATCGCTTCCACGTTGATTTCCACAAGGTAAACGCTATTGCCCAGTTTGATGCATATCCCATGCCACGGGCTGACGAGCTTCTAGGTAGACTGGGGATGGCAAGGATTATTTCCATTTTGGATCTAACGAAGTGATACTGGCAGATCCCTTTAACTCGTAGTTCTAGAGAGAAAAATGCATTTTCAACACCAGAGGGGCTGTTTCATTTCACAACCATGCCGTTTGGGCTACATGTCTGCCAACTGCCTTTCAGAGACTGATGAACCAGGTTTTACATCCACATCGTGAATATGCGGCAGCTTATGTCGATGATATGGTTATTTACAGCTCCACCTGGCGAAAGCATTTGGCTAGGACTGAGCTACGGTACCCGAACTCAATGACCTGAAAGGGAAAAGGCGTGGCATCCGTGGATTGGAGAAGAGGATGCATTCATTAACCAAGGGGCCATGAGCGAGGGTATAAAATAGGGGCATAGCAATGCAATCTGTTCCTTTGTAAATGGTTAGAAAAACAACCTAAAAAGAGTCCCTACATTAAGAAGAATCTGTGAGTGTTCTGCTAGTCAATCTTGTAAACGTTGTTTGTTCGTTTCATCTGTTTTCAAGATTACTAGCATGATTACTAGCCGCAGGCCAGCATTAAACCCTGTTTCCTGTGCATAATAAGTGTAAGTTCATCATACGCAAACAAATTCCACAGATCCCATGGAGCCAGTCGGTTTGTTCAATTCCTCTTAAGTCACACAAGGTGGATTCTGATACACAGGTGGAAGCTGTAGCAAATCCCCTAGAGGTCAAGATGTTGATTTTTCCAAACCAGCCATCATCTGTGTTAGCAGTCTGGAAACTCTCACACAGACAAAGATGGATGTACAATAAGGTGACATTGAAAATCATGGACATCTCATCAATAATGAGGAGGGTCACGTCTAGTATGGCGATGAAGACATTGCAGTACCTCATCAGAGAGGTTACGATACACTGGTGTTTTTTTATGCTCCACTGGAAGCATTAGTAGTCTGTGAATGGTCATCCCATTGATATTGTAAGTTGCAACTCCAGTGGGTGCTGTGATTGCCATTTCTTTTCCCAGGCTTTGTTTCACCCATGTTGTGACAGTTTAAATAAGAAAAGTCTTCCCTGTGCCTCCAGTGCCACTCACAAACACGCGGAGGATGGGGGCGTTTGTTTCAGTTTGTTGTTGCAAAGTTTTGGCAATGTGGTCAAACACTTTCTGCTGATCTTTATTAAGGCGCTTGAGCATGTCTTGTACATTTTGTAGAAGAGGTTGTGCTGGCACATCTCTGAATTCAGCCATTGTCTTTGCAGTCCATAGAGGAGCAAAGTGAACTTGATGTTCAGCTCCTTCTGTTTCAAGCTCATTGTCCTCTTGAGTCTATATTTCCTTTTGTTTTTGCTCTACTTATTGGGTTAACTCCTCATCAGCTGCAGCTATTTTTGTGTAATTGGTCATGATAGGCCATAGCTTTTTGGAGGCTATCCCTACAAGCATGGAAGGCTTCCAGATAGGAATGGAACCCTTCAGGAAGAAGGTCTGTTCTGTCTTTCCATGGCTTGAGAAGTAGGAGGATAGCATAAAAGTGGTTCTCTGGGTAGTCCTGTATACTTTAATGGTAGTGATTGATTAACCCTTTTCAGTCCTATGTTGGACCAGGTCCGACACTGCAATTTTCCCTTTCCCGTCCAATGTCGGACCATGTCAGACCTCATCAAAAAGACGTAAAGCACAGGTCTGTAGATTTTTTCTCCGGAAAAAGTAGAGAAAACCATTCAATGGCCGAGTGAGGCCAATAGGAGCCAAATGAAACTGGAAAAAAAGGCGTATCTCATTGCTCCATCCACTACAGAGGTATCACGGACATAACAAAGGAGGTAGCTGCTTCTGCATCCAGCACTCAAAGAATATCACAGACAGTTGCAGAGGTTTTTGGGAGATGCTATAGTAATAAAATAATGACTTGGGTCGCATTATTGAGGAGTTTGGTGATAAAACAAGTTACCAGGAGAGGATTTATCAGTATGCATGTCTATAAAGAGGTATGTGAAAAATACAGCAAACAAGGGGTGGGGCTTGGCTGGAGATACAGTACTGAGTGTCCTTTTGCAATTCAATGCGTTTTAAACCTGCTTTACTCTGAAAAAAACTCATTTAAACAGCGTGTGTAAAATAAACAGCGTGTGTGAAAATAAATTGGACCTGATGCGTCTGACAAGCACTGAATAAATGACTGCAAAGGGTAAAGTAGGGCGTGCTTCTCTTTTTGATGTATCCCAAGGGAAACATTTTAGGCTTCTCTGTCACCACATCATGCCATGCATTGAAATCATAGAAACTTATGTCTTGCATTGCCTCCGGACTTTTTGGGTAGATGAGTCAATCCAGGAAAGAAAGTAGATGTCGGTTGAGTCAGGATTTTCTTTTGCTAGCATGTCAAAGTGTTCCTTGGATTTCAGCCGGTGGCTAGAAACCTTTGATATATCACTCCACTTGATGGTTGTCTGTGGATCTGTGTCATAGAGAGGTAAGCCTTGGAGATTGTCTGCTGCTTCAAGTGCACCACATTCTCTATTGGACAAGCTGCAGAGTGCAACATTTCACAGTCTGCTGGCCAGAGGTTTGAGTTGATGTCATTCATGAGGCCAAGTGCAAAACTCTTCTCAGGTTTTGTAATGTAGAGTATGAGGGCTGTAGGTTGCTCACCAATGAACTGAATATCCATATTGCCTTCCCAAGCTAGCAAAATGGTTGGATTGTAGTCATTGATTCTGACTTCTGCATTATTCCATGGTAGATCAGAGTCTGCCATGAGGTTTGAGTGCTTTCTGGCCAGCTATGGCTTCAGCCACATCTCGGATTACCACCACGGTTTGTTCTTTTCTGGGAAATCCAAAGCAACAAAGTATCACCACCTTGTTTTTGATTTTATTGGATCTTAGACAGTACTTGTTGCATTTATATTGCTGTCATTTCAAGAGTACAGGTGCTATCAGGTCATTTGGAATCTGCTCTGACAGGATCTCGTGCGACAAGTTCATTGATGGGCATGTTTGCAAACCCTGGTCCATTCACCTCCTTTATATATTGTCCCAGGTCAGTCCAGATCCTCTGTTAATCTGGCAAAGATTGGCCTGATGCTGCAGGTGAAAGTATATTGCTGATTCAGCCTAAATTGCGCGTGGCATGACTGAAGCCAAGCTTTGACAAATTCTGTTGGATTCAAATGGGGCATCTGTTCATCATGCATTTCATGAAATCCATGAGTGTAGAAGTCTGGGAAACACAGTAGGTCAAGTTTTTTCCTCCTATCTTCCAAAGCGTCATCATATGAAACATTTGGTAAAAAACAGTAGCGGTACCACTCAAGGGGACGCTCACCAGGGGATAGGCGGTCGCCACGCAGGCACCACTCCCCTTCCTAAAGTGACAGGTGGTCGCCACTCAGGCACCACTCCCCTTCTCCATGCAGACGCAGATGTTCACCGTCACAGTCGCCTCAAAGGCGCCCAAGCTCGGCTGAATGGTGCATCGTGGAGCTGGCAGAGACTGTAACGGCTCAGCAGACCATGCTGGAGACCCTATTGAAATCTCAGGGCAGGCTGCACCCTACCAACGGGCAACCCCAGCCCCCACAATCTCGTTCCCCATCACCTCTGCCTAGACCCCCTAGCCCAGACGAGCTGTCTCAGACCCAGCCACCTCCATTGGGCAGGCCACAGTGGGAGGCTCCTTAACGCCCTTGCCACACGTGTCGCAGAGGGAAGAGTTCCGGGCCCTAATGCAGAGTGCAGCTGCAGCCATGGATGTTCCCTGGCCAGCAGAACAAGAGGGAAAGGGGAACTGCTTCCGCCAACAGAAAGGGCATACACAGCATGCCCTCCCCCTATGCCAGGACTTCCTGGAATTGTTGTGCTCCTTCTGGAGCAACCCAGCGTCTGCACTCTCAGCCTCAGAAGAGCAGAGTCTCTGCTTCTTACTGCAGGAGCCCAAGAAGCGGGCCTAGGCGTATTACCCACAATTGGGAACATGGTCATGGTTTTGGCGCAAGGTTCCACCTTCACCAAGGGGGATAAGGACCCAACCTGTCCGTCCATGCCTTGCAGAACGACAGATGCGATGCTCAAAAAAGCTTGAGCATCGGCAGCGCTGTTGGCCTGAGCAGCAAATGCCATGGCCATACTGGTGCTCTACCAGAATCAGTTGGCAGAGAGGCTGCAGAAGAGAGCTACACAAGCAGACACGGGCGAGCTCCAAGCAGTGGCTAAGGCGATGACCAACATAATAAGGGAGTTAGGTCAGGCAACAGGGAGGTCGCTGGTGGCGATGGTGGCCACCCGCCGGCATTTGTGGCTGACACAAGCCAAGGTCGTGGAGACTGAGAAGGTGGCGCTACTGGGGCAGACTTTTGGGGCGACCATTGATGTGAGCCTTGAGAGATCCCACAAGGCCACGGAGGTCGCCTCCAAGTTTTTGCGCCTTCTGGCTTACCGTCAGTGCCCAAGGTGGCATGGGCAGCCTGTCGGGGTGAAAGGGTCTGAACATCGCCCTCCACTCCAGAATAGACAAGCAGGCAGAAGCAGAGGCAGGGCCAGCGGCAGGAGACCACCGCAGGCCAGGGGTAACCTGTTCTACGGCTGGAGACCGTGGCCAGGGACTAAGAAAGACCTGCCCCCTCCCAAGCCCAAGGGAGACTGCCCCTGAGGGGCCCCGGCTGCCACCAAACCCCCCCCACAACTGGACTGACCAACTGCAATGACCCATGGCAAGGCTGCACCCTGGACACCTTGGTGCTATCGACAATGATGACAATGACACGGATACGCTTTACAATTCCGCATAATTCCACCACCCTTCAAGGGTGTGCTCTCAACCACTGTCGAACCAATGCGAGTGATACTCCTTCAACAGGAGATTGCCAATCTTAAAAGGAAGAGCGCTGTACGCTTGGTAAGCCCAAGCGATGCCCTCAGCGACTTTTACTCCAGGTACTTCCTGATGCCCAAAAGAGGTGGTGGTTTCAGACCAATAATGGACCTCAGGGTCATCAACTTGTTCCTCAAACAGAGGAAGTTCAACATATTGACAGCATAGCATATCACCCAGTCCATCCAACCGGGCAACTAGCTCGCACTGATCGACCTGTAAGACGCCTTCTTCCACGTCCCAATCCGTCCCGAGCACAGAAAATATCTGCGCTTTGCCTTTCAAGGCAATGCGTATGAATTCTGCGTGCTGCCTTTTAGCCTCTCGCTGGTGCCCCACACTTTTTCAAAGTGCATGGATGCAGCACTGGCTCCACTCAGGCTGCAGGGTATTCAGATCCTGAACTATCTGGATGATTGGCTAGTTTGCGCGCAGTCAAAAGGATGAGCCGATCGCCTAACAGAAGCGAAGTGATCACTACAGGCGCCTCCAGCCTGGGCTGGGCAGTTGTCTGGGATGGGAGAGGAATAAGAGGTCAGTGGAAGGGACATTGGCAGCAAGCGCACATAAATGAGCAAGTGCTGCAAGCAGTGAACCTGGCGTTATCTCATTTTCGCCAGCAGTTAGTGCACAAATATGTGCTGGTCCGGACGGACAATACCACAGTGGTAGCCTACATAAACCACCAAGGCAGCCTGCGCTCGCCAGACCTTCACCACGTAGTGCACAGACGCCTGTCCTGGACGCACAGAAAATGGCATTCACAGGGCAGTTCACCTCCCAGTGTGGACAACAAGGCAGCAGACGTCCTGTCCAGAAGAGCTCCAGACAGCTAGGAGTGGAGGCTGCATCCTCAAGTGGTGAAGCAGTTTTGGAGAGGTTTCGACCGGCACGAGTCGACCTCATTGCCCCCTATGGTTCTACATGGAGAGAGACAGGGGACCCCTGGGAGTAGACGCACTAGCTCATCCCTGGCCACAGGGGCTACTGTATGCGTTCTCTCCGCTACCATTATTACCTCTAACACAAGAGAGGATCATGGTGGAGAGAGCACAGGTTTTGCTGGTTGCACCCAGATGGCCGAGACGCCCCTGGTTTGCTCTCCTCTCTGACATGTTATCAGATCAGCCGTGGCAGTTCCTGCTGCGCAAGGACCTCCTGAGCCAAGTGGAGGGGCTATTATGGTACCCAAACCCAGCCCAGCTCCAACTCTGAGTCTGGCCGTTGAACAGAGCCGTCTATTTAGACACGGTTTGTCAGATGCAGTAGTAGAGACACTACAGTCCGCTAGTGCTCCGAGCACTAGAGCCTAGTACTCATATAAATGAAAAGTTTTCCAAGACTGGTGCCTTGCCGAAAGTCACGATCCTGTGACTTGCCCTATTGAGATGATATTAACCTTCTCACAACACTTGATTGATGTAGGAAAATCAGCGTCCACTTTGAAGGTATACCTGGCAGCAGTGCCATGACAAAATTGGGGCACATTTCCTGGCAGTGAAATTTCTTAAAGGAGCTTGGAGGCTTCGTCCTCCTACGGAAAGTATGGTCCCCAAGTGGGATCTAGAACTGGTACTGTGGGCCCTTATGGGTCCCCCATTTGAGCCCATGGCATCAGCAGAACTGCGCCCTGTTTCATTGAAAGTGGCATTTTTAATAGCCATTATGTCTGCCAGACGAGAAAGTGAGCTTCATGCACTGTCCATCGATGACAGATGTATGGCTTTTACTGGGACTGACTCGCGGATAACATTAAGACCAAATCCATCCTTTTTGCCAAAGGTGGTATCCTCATTTCATATTAACCAATCAGTGGTTTTGGAAACTTTCAGACCTCCCCCACATGAGTACGAGGAAGACCGTAGACGACACACGCTATGCCCAGTTCAGACTTTATTATTTGAATAGGACGGCGTCCTGAAGACAGTCCAACCAGCTGTTTGTCTGCTATGGGTCCCGCTCTAGAGGTCAGGCCCTATCGAAGCAACATCTAGCGCACTGGGTGACAGATGCGATACACTTGGCGTATGAACAGACGGACTCCCCGTTACCAGGGGACATTACGGCCCATTCTACCAGGCAGACAACTTCGTGGGCTTTCCTTCAGGGTGCATCCTTACATGAGTTATGCAATGCTGTTACATGGACAGGTAGTCAGACATTTGTGCGTTTTTACCGCCTTGATGTGACAAACCGAACGAGACCCTCTCTGGGCTCTAGAGTTTAGGCGTCATGTGGGCTCTGTTGCTATCGCTGTGGGGCTGTACTGTCGGTAATCTGGAGCCACGAAAGCTTTGGTACAGCTTTCCCATTCGGTAATGGTTGTCATTCGAATTCAAAGGGAACGTTAGGTTATTACCATAACCCTGGTTCCCTAAAAAGAGAGTGACAACCATTACCCTTTGAGGTCGTGTCCCCAGCTGTTTTCGAAAGAAAATGGCGATGTGCTACTGTGAGGACGTCCCTCTTCAACAGGTGGTGGGAGGGACTTCCCCCTCACAGCAGGGCCCTGATAGGACAGTGTGATAGAGAGTGAAAGAATCCTTGTTGCAAATCTCCCTCCCAACGAGAAAGGACACCGTGTAAGGACAGTGGTACGCTGCCTCCTAGATGGACCGCCTTGATGGTAGGTGGAAACCGGAAGGTAACCATATTAGGAGGGGCATGTAATTGCAAGTACCCGAAACGACTCCATTGCAAGCAACTGCGGGACGGCCCTCTATTGGAGAAACCATGGCGATGGGTTGTTTGCAGGGAGGAGTGTATGGGTACAAAGGGGAAGCAGCTACGTCGGTACGCTTCCTTGCGCTGAGAACGTAAACTACCGGCCGGAGGATTGCATTTTGTTGTGATACGTGTTTGCTTTGTTAAGTGTTTGTTTGTTTGTTGTCTGCAGAGGAGGAATACGGAGCCAGCCCACATCACTAGAGCACTACCCTCACCACACGACACCAGCACCACCCAGAGAATTAAGAGCACACATTATTGTGGAGTGTTGTGTTTCTTATTTGGGACTGCAAACCAGCCGTGTTCCCCCAAACAGAGGGGTAGAGGGGTGGTTCTTTTTGTTTGTTTATTAAAAACATGGACATTTTTGGGGAAAAGAACTGTTTGGACACTGTTTTATTCACGACAACACTCGCACAGTTCACAGGCAGCTTTTGTATATTTGCTCAGAGATTGACAGTCACAGAGGCTCTTCCCATTCGGTAATGGCTTTTTAGGGAACCAGGGTTGTGGTAATAGTCCAATGTCCCTCTCAATATTGATTTTGTTGCCCTACAATAAATCACATCATGTCTGATGCATGGCAGCATTAATGCTTCAGTTCCTTAAAGTGGTACCTATTATACACTGGCCCTCAACATGTTAATGATGAGACTGCCTGGGCAGCCTAAGGCTAACGCTTTCTTTTTTCTGGGTAACAAAGTATATTTCTAACACAGCTAGTCAAAATAAACATTGATTTAGATTGTGATAGTAACCAAGTGCTGTAAATCTCTGTTACTACAACACAGGTCTAGTTTTCATATTTCTTGACTGGAAGTAAATGTATTTGAAGAGAAACAGGCAGACATTTTCCTGAAGAAGTACAACATTATAGATGAAGGAAGATTTTCATGGAATGTTGTTCGCAGCTTGTAATTGCAATGGATGAGGAAATCCTTCTCAGTATCATTCTGTTTCTATTACCTACAGTGTGGCTGTACCCTCTGGTGTCAGCTTCAACCCCTGAAATTACCTGTGATTTTGAGCATAAAGCATACTGCGGACTGAGGGGTCACTGGTCACTCCACATGCATAAAACATACTGGAGACTGAGAAGCCATTGCTCACTCCATACGCATTTCCGTTTGTTGTTCAGCAAAACAGATATGTGCCGACTGGAAAAAGGATTTGTTCTTGCTACATAATCTGGACCTAATCATAATCTGGACTGTAAAATGTGTGAATAAGGCATGCAGTTAATTTGCCCATAGTAGACCATTTCCCCTATCAGCACTAGGGACTGTTAATGCTTACTCAGATCTCTATGTAATTGCATTATCCTCAGCTTTTGCATTCATATTATTATTTGTATGAACAAATAAGTAAATCCCAGCCACCAAAAATGTCCAAAATGGTTTGTCATGATACACAAATCTAAATGTATAATTTTCATTCCAACATCAACTGGAAAACTTGTTTTTGTTATCAAAAATGATGTGTACACCTGAGCAACCCCACAACCCACAACCAAGCCAACTACCTCATTACACCCTCGAGATCTACACTGATGGTGATGGAAGACAAATGCCAGCCATTAAAGACATTACTATTATTTAGTTATTAAGATTATTTGATTCTGAGAATATATGGGGGTGTCTATGTCTATGCATTCATTTGTCATTACATTTTTACAACTTGATAACACAATAAGTTATTCCACATACTGTAAATCTTATTTCAATATACTTTACCATGATACTAACACCTCATTGGTTTACCAAATTACCTAGTCTTAAATACCTTGTGGCAGGATTTGGACATGTTGGATTTAAGTTTGGCAAGAGTGGGATTAATTCCATTCCTGCCAAATCCACGTGTGGAATGTGGCTGGCTGATTGATTAATTGATGGTCAATCAAGGCCATACGGTACAAAAGAGCAGTAAGATCCTTTGTTTGGGAGTTAGCTTAGGAGAAATTCTGAGAGCAGCAGCTTGCGCTGTCAGTTCAGGCACTGTGATAGCACTTTAGGGTGGCCCTGTTTTGTGTTTGTTTAAATCTGTTTAAACAAACACAAGGTTGTGATTCTGCTTTAACTACAATAAGAGGCATTATTCCCTTTCCAGGAGCATTTAACCTTGTTCTACTTCTTCACAGACCCATAGGCTGATTGCGTTGTGGTTTTACTTCTTACTGGCTGACGAAGATGCTGTAAAACTGTAAAATGATCTGTTGATCTTGGGAAGGTGTTGTGACTCTTGGTCTCCTAGTTCGTGGCCTGTCATTGCCAGAGGGTGTCTGGTTATACCATCTCGCCAGGTTTGAAATTGCTGGCTGTGAGCACCCAAGACAGCAAGCCACAGTACACTGCTCTAGTCCAGCCTCCAACATGCCAATTGCACGAAGGCGCTGCTCTCTTGACAGACGTGCCTTTTTTTCTGTAATTATTATTGCTTTTATTCAAGCTTGCAATTCAAGATCTGAAATCACTCCATATCCAGTGTCCAATCAACTGTCTCACTAATTAGGTGATTAACTGCATATGCGTCATGGTCAAGGATGAAAGATCAAGTGATTAAAAAAAAAACAAAAACAGTTTGTCAATTTCCATCATTTACAGTGCCTTGCAAAAGTATTCAGACCCCTGACCAATCCTCTTATATTACCGAATTACAAATGGTACATTGAAATTTCGTTCTGTTTGATATTTTATTTTTAAACAAGGAAACTCAGAATCAATTATTGTAAGGTGACATTGGTTTTATGTTGGGAAATATTTTTAAGAAAAATAAAAAAAACTGAAATATCTTGCTTGCATAAGTATTCAACCCTTGTGCTGTGAAAGCTCCCAGTTTGCACCGATGAAAGAAATTGCCCTAATGAGGACACAATTACCTTACCGTTGGCCTCAACCTGTGAACCATTAAAGTTGCTGTCACATTTTCTGGATAAAAACCCCACTGTTGAAGGATCATTGGTAAGGCTGTAAATCTGAAGGAAAATGAAGACCAACGAGCATTCTACAAAAGTTAGAGCTAAAGTAATACAAATGCATAGATTAGGGAAAGGGTACAAAATAATATCCAAGTGTTTGGATATCCCAAAGAGCATAGTTGGATCAATAATCAGGAAGTGGAAGCTGCATCACACCACAAAGACACTACCAAGAAAAAGCCGTCCCTCAAAACTCAGCGCTCAAACAAGAAGGAGACTTGTGAGAGAAGCCACAGAGAGGCCAACAATCACTTTGAAGGAGCTACAGAAATCAGTGGCTGGGAGTGGAGTAATGGTGCACCAGTCAACCATATCAAGAGCTCTGCATAACACTGGCCTGCATGGGAGGGTGGCAAGAAAGAAGCCGGTACTCAAAAAATACCATCTGAAAGCACGTCTGGAGTTTGCCAGAAAGCATGAGAGTGACCCAGCTGCGATGTGGGAAAAGGTTTTGTGGTCAGATGAGACCAAGATAGAGCTTTTTGGCCAAAATTCAAAACACTGCCCATGCCTCAAGACACACCATCCCTACAGTGAAGTATGGTGGTGGCAGCATCATGCTGTGGGGATGCTTCTCATCAGCAAAGACTGGGCATCTTGTTACAATTGAAGGAAGAATGGATGGAGCAAAATACAGGAAAATACTGCAAGAGAATCTCATTCAATCCGCTAAAAAACTGAAGCTTGGGAGGAAATTCACCTTTCAGCAGGACAATGATCCCAAGCACAAGGCCAAAGCAACATTGGAGTGGCTCAAGAACGAAAAGGTGGATGTCCTACAGTGTCCTGATCTCAATCCCATTAAGAGTCTGTGGCAAGCAAGATATTTCAGTTTTTTATTTTTAAAATATTTTCCAACATAAAACCAATGTCACCTTACAATAATTGATTTTAAGTGTTTTAAAATAAATTATCGAACAGAACGAAATTTCAATGTACCATTTGAAATTCAGTAATATGAGAGAATTGGTCAGGGGTCTGAATACTTTTGCAAGGCACTGTATATAACTTTTTTTTTTTTTTTAAATAAATGTATTATAATAGTGATAAGTTTCTTTGATGATCGGTATATATATCTATAAGAAAAACATTGTGAATGTAAAAAAAAAAGTTAGAAAAACATAACAGCCATTTAAAGGGGTGATATCAAACACAAAAGTCAAAGTTAGGAGAAGCAATTAGGCCAATCTTGTCAAGCATCAAGCAAATAGACACAATTGGAAAGGTGCTGGGGCCCAAGATTCACACAATTCTTGCTTTTATTTTGGCACCTTTTTTTGATCGCTTCGCTCCACTTGAAATGCTCTTTGTATGACTTGAACAAATAATGAATAAAGTGACGGAAATTTATTCGAGAATGTGTATGGTAAATAGACAGACGACAAGAGTGTAATAAGTAGAGTAATAAGAGAAAAGAGAAAAGATGTGAAAGTAAAATAATGGTAGAAGGGACTTTTGGACAATATTAAAAGTTTAAACCTTGTATTGTTTTAGTTGCAAATGTACATCCATGAATGATGAAAACAATGTCTGTTTTGATAGGTATTGATATATTGATATTTATGTAGGTACAAAACAACAATATATGAATGGTTAAAAAGAAACAGATGCATGTCAGTGCTAACGGGTAGTTAAAAAACACTATTATCCTTGTTAGAGAGGTGTTATGAAGTTAGGCCAATGTAAGGTATTTGTTAAGCACTCTTGATAAAAGACCACGTCCATGTCCTTTGCATTTGTTGGCCATGGTTTGTCTTGAATGAGTGCATCATTTGCATGCCCCCATTTTCCAGTAGCACCCACAGCAAAAAAAACACACATAGTGTCCTGAAGTAACACCCTGTCCTTGGTGTATGACAATGGAAGATAACTGGTCATTCCTGTTGTCCACAGTGGTTTTTCTCTTCTGCACAGCAGTAAACTTGGAATTGTGTCACTTTGTAACAGTAGTGTTTGGTTTGCACTGCAATCATTCTTCCTGTTGACTGAATAAGTTGACTTATTGTGACTGAAACCATGCAAAATACTTCAAGAGAAATTTCAGACAATTTGGTGAGAAACTGCAACATCTTGGTGCTCACCTCTATTGAACATAAGAACATAAGAAAGTTTACAAACGAGTAGAAGCCATTCGGCCCATCTTGCTTGTTTGGTTGTTAGTAGCTTATTGATCCCAGAATCTCATCAAGCAGCTTCTTGAAGGATCCCAGGGTGTCAGCTTCAACAACATTACTGGGGAGTAATTTTGAATGCTTAAGAAGTGACAGATATCTCCAGTAGTTTGAGATGCAGTTGATGGCAAGTGATCCCAGTGGTAAACAAAGCTCCTGATAGCCTCTTACTGACTGTGTTTTAATGAATCCTTCAGAATTTGCAAGTGAAGAAGGAACTGCAGTGTTGCATTTGCATAGCATGGGGGTTGCTCAAGCCTCTGAATGGATGTGTAAGTGCAAGTGTTCTCTTAGAAGATTGAGGCTTTTGCTGTTCCTGAACATTAATGATTGCTTGTGAATGAAATGCACTCGATCTTTTACCTTGTGTCTCTTGTGTGTGTTGGTCTCCTTCAAGCTTATCAACTTAGGGCACTAAATCCCTCTTAGGCTATTGTACTCTGCAACTGCAGTTTGAGGTGCCTAAATGCAGGTGGGGTCAAAAAGTTGATAAGGTGGACACCGGTTAAGGATATAACTCTGGAAAGTACAACGAAACTTTGTCCATAGGAGGAAATAGAGTTGCCAAGATCCATCCTTACCGTTATTTATTTGACCTTTGACAAGGTTGTCCTGGAAGAAAACTTGCTTCCTTCTGCTCTGACAATGTTCCCCGACTCTGAGGATTGGTTTTTCCAGCAGGACAATGCTCCATGCCACTTAGCCAGGTCAATCAAGGTGTGGATGGAGGACCACCATATCAAGACCCTGTCATGACCAGCCCAATCTCCAGACCTGAACCCCATTGCAAACCTCTGGAATGTGATCAAGAGGAAGACGGATGGTCACAAGCCATCAAACAAAGCCAAGCTGCTTGAATTTTTGTGCCAGGAGTGCAATAAAGTCACCCAACATCAATGTGAAAGACTTGTGGAGACCATGCCAAGACGCATGAAAGCTGTGATTGAAAATTAGAGTTTCACCACCAAATATTGATTTCTGAACTCTTCCTAAGTTAAAACATTAGTATTATGTTGTTTAAAAATGAATCTGAACTTATTTTCTTTGCATTATTTGAGGTCTGACAACACTGCATATTTTTTGTTATTTTGACCAGTTGTCATTTTCTGCAAATAAATGCTCTAAATGACAATATTTTTAATTGGAATTTGGGAGAAATGTTGTCAGTAGTTTATAGAATAAAACAAAAATGTTCATTTTACCCAAACACATACCTATAAATATTAAAACCAGAGAAACTGACAATTTTGCAGTGGTCTCTTATTTTTTTCCGGAGCTGTATGTATATGTATATACATTCCAGATTGAGGAGTTGCATTTGTGCTATATAAAAATGTGAGAAATGAGTCATGTGTCCATCTGTCTGCGGTTATTGGTCTTATACAGTTCTAAGTTTATGCACCATACAGCGCTGTAAACACAGTTTATATTTTCTGCACTCTTAAATTAAGGATAGTTCATACACTAGTACAGCCAGGGTGGTCCGTCAGCCCCGTCGACTCACTCATATGTTGTTGAAGCTGACAGTAATGTTGTTGAAGATGACAGTAATGTTGTTGAAGCTGACACCCTGGGATCTTTCAAGAAGCTGCTTGATGAGATTCTGGGATCAATAAGCTACTAACAACCAAACGAGCAAGATGGGCCGAATGGCCTCCTCTCGTTTGTAAACTTTCTTATGTTCTTATGTTCTTATATGTGTTTGTGGCTTGCTTTGTGCTCCCTATGAGATATCCGGATACAAATAAGCCCTGTTTGAAGCTAATTTGTTAAGAATCTGTGGCAAAGTGGGCTATTTGTTTGTGTATATGTTACGTTTAGTGTGTTAATGTTGGTGTATAGTCATTGGTGAGGATTGCACAGCACTTCACGTGCAAGTAAAATGTAATATGTGAGCACAGGGAATTGCACTTTATTAATTCAATTGCAGTTGTACCGCGACTCCAATTGAATGACTGATTAGCAATCGAGTCTTGGTACAGCTGCATAAAAGCCGCATGTTTTCACTCTCTCAGGGTTGTGTGTTCAGGAGTGGAGAACGGGAGAGTGAGAGAGAGGAGAAGCGTAACTATAAATATCAATTGCTACGAGTGCTGGAAGCAGCAGCACTGTACTTGTTTTGCGTAGCATTCGTCCACCCTGTTAGTGTCTAATCGTTTGTTTGTCTATTTATTTTGGCCTCACGTGCCATGTGCTGTTTTTGTTACAAACCTTTTATTTTCTGTCTGTTTAATTATTAAACTGCGCATCTGCACTTTCACCATTCCAAAACCTGTGTTCTGAGTCGGTTCCTGTTTCTGGTCTGACGTCACCCACTGCAGCCGTCTTTGTGACAGAATCATATGCAAAGTTTGAAATGTACGTATGTTTTCAGTACCAAACAATAATAATGAGAAAGTGTCTTTGAATTCAATTAGATAACTTTGTAACACCTCCTTGTTTGTGCCAATATTCTCTTTACCGTTAAACCTATAATATGACATCTGGTGTGTTATTCTATTTATCCGGTAGTAGTCATCCACATCGGTACAAACAACATTGGAAGAGACAGACCAAAATCCCTGCAAAACAAATTCAGAGAGCTAGGAAGGAAATTAAAAGAGAAAACCAAAACTGTGGTATTTTCTGGTATACTACCCGCACCTTGCAAAGGACCATATGGACAGCTGGAAATAATTAATCAAAACGAATGGCTGAAGACGTGGTGCACACGGGAAGGCTTCACCTATCTTGATCATTGGACCACATTCTACAACGAGGACTATCTGTATAGACGGGATGGACTGCACTTAAATAACAAGGGAACCAGTCTACTTGGAGAAAAGATCCTCGAGCAGGTTCGGAAGAATTTAAACTAGAAAGGAAGGGGGGAGAAATCAACAAAAAACAGAAGGGAGACCGCATCAAAACAAGAACAACAACTCAGGTAAGACAACCATTAAATGTATTTATCTAAATGCTAGAAGTATCAGAAACAAAATTCTAGAACTTGAAGCTACTGCACTAACAGGTAACTATGATGTGATAGGTGTTACAGAAACGTGGTTGTCTGAGAGTGATGGGGACGAATTTAATATTTGTGGGTATACACTGTATAGGAAAGACAGGCAGGACAGAAGAGGAGGAGGGGTAGCGCTATACATAAGAAACAGTCTTGAAGCCCAGGTGTTAAACCTGAACAAAGAAAATAAAACTGAATCAATATGGGTCAGAATAACGGACAAAAATTCAAAAGGCATAATAATAGGAGCATGCTATAGACCGCCAGATTCAGACGGTGAGCACAATAATCTGTTATACAATGACATTAGAAATGTGTGTAGCAAAGGAGAAGCCATACTAATGGGGGATTTCAACTTCCCCCAAATAAAATGGGAAAACCCGGTGGGTAGCACGAAGGATGAAATAGAAATGGTGGAAATGACAAATGACTGCTTCCTAACACAATTTGTCAAGGCACCCACTAGAGGGGAGGCATGCCTTGATTTAGTCTTTTCAAATAACGAAGACAGAATAACTAAAACAGAGGTCAGAGAACCACTGGCAAACTCAGACCACAACATGGTCTCATTTGAAGTGTTTTTTAAATCCCCAAAAGTAATGACTAAAGCTAAGGTTTACAATTTTAGAAAAGCAAACTATGAAGGTATGAAACAGAGACTAACAGAAGTAGATTGGAGTAAAATAGAGAAAACACCCACAGAAGAAGGATGGTTGTTCTTCAAAAATGTAGTACTAGAGGCACAAAACAATTATATCCCTAAAGTAGACAAATCTAAATGTAAAACTAAATTGCCAAAATGGTTTAATAGATCAATTAAAAAAAATATTCAGAGAAAAAAGGCACTTTACAGAGCATTAAAAAAGGACCAAAAAGAAAGTACGCAGAAAGAGTACACAGAACTGCAAACGCAAGTCAAAAAGGAAGTTAGAAAGGCCAAGAGAGAAATAGAAATAAACATTGCTAAGGGAGCTAAAACCAATTCCAAAATGTTTTTCCAATATTACAACAGCAAGAGAACATTCAAAGAGGAGATTAAATGTTTAAGAGATACAAATGGCAAAATCGTAGATGAAGAAAAAAAAATAGCAAATATGTTAAATGATTACTTTTCACAAGTTTTTACAAAGGAAGATACTGACAACATGCCCCACATGTCATCCAGTTCCTATCCAGTTTTAAATAACTTTAGCATAACTGAGGCAGAAGTGTTAAAGGGACTAGGAGCTCTTAAAATAAACAAATCCCCTGGGCCAGATGAGATCCTCCCAGTAGTACTCAAAGAAATGAAAGAAGTAATTTACAAACCGCTAACCAAGATCATGCAGCAGTCTCTTGACACAGGGGTGGTACCGACAGACTGGAAAATTGCAAACGTAATACCGATCCACAAAAAGGGAAACAAAACTGAACCAGGTAACTACAGACCAGTAAGCCTGACTTCTATTATATGCAAACTTATGGAAACTATAATAAGATCCAAAATGGAAAATTACCTATATGGTAACAGGGTACTGGGAGACAGTCAACATGGTTTTAGGAAAGGGAGATCGTGCCTAACTAACTTGCTTGATTTTTTTGAGGATGCAACATCCATAATGGATAATTGCAAAGCATATGACATGGTTTATTTAGATTTCCAGAAAGCTTTTGACAAAGTCCCGCACAAAAGATTAATTCTCAAACTGAACGCAGTTGGGATTCAAGGAAACACATGTACATGGATTAGGGAGTGGTTAACATGTAGAAAACAGAAAGTACTGATTAGAGGAAAAACCTCAGAATGGAGTGTGGTAACCAGCGGTGTACCACAGGGATCAGTATTAGGTCCTCTGCTATTCCTAATCTACATTAATGATTTAGATTCTGGTATAGTAAGCAAACTTGTTAAATTTGCAGACGACACAAAAGTAGGAGGAGTGGCAAACACTGTTGCAGCAGCAAAGGTCATTCAAAATGATCTAGACAAGATTCAGAACTGGGCAGACACATGGCAAATGACATTTAATAGAGAAAAGTGTAAGGTACTGCATGCAGGAAATAAAAATGTACATTATAAATATCATATGGGAGATATTGAAATTGGAGAAGGAATCTATGAAAAAGACCTAGGAGTTTTTGTTGACTCAGAAATGTCTTCATCTAGACAATGTGGGGAAGCTATAAAAAAGGCTAACAAGATGCTCGGATACATTGTGAAAAGTGTTGAATTTAAATCAAGGGAAGTAATGTTAAAACTGTACAATGCACTAGTAGACCTCATCTTGAATATTGTGTGCAGTTCTGGTCACCTCGCTATAAAAAATATATTGCTGCTCTAGAAAGAGTGCAAAGAAGAGCGACCAGAATTATTCCGGGCTTAAAAGGCATGTCATATGCAGACAGGCTAAAAGAATTGAATCTGTTCAGTCTTGAACAAAGAAGACTACGTGGCGACCTAATTCAAGCATTCAAAATTCTAAAAGGTATTGACAGTGTCGACCCAAGGGACTTTTTCAGCCTGAAAAAAGAAACAAGGACCAGGGGTCACAAATGGAGATTAGAAAAAGGGGCATTCAGAACAGAAAATAGGAGACACTTTTTTACACAGAGAATTGTGAGGGTCTGGAATCAACTCCCCAGTAATGTTGTTGAAGCTGACACCCTGGGATCCTTCAAGAAGCTGCTTGATGAGATTTTGGGATCAATAAGCTACTAACAACCAAACGAGCAAGATGGGCCGAATGGCCTCCTCTCGTTTGTAAACTTTCTTATGTTCTTATGTTCTTAGCAGTCCCTTTAATTTTAAACACATAGTAATGCAGCTAATCTTTTAGCCACCGCTACAACTTCTCTGAGCACTTTATGTCAGCTTTTTTGCATAGCTGGCTTTTTTTTTTTTTTTTTTTTTTTTTTTTTTTTTTTACTTGGGTCAAGGTATGCGATTTATTAGGACAATTAAATGGTATTCCTTTCTGAATGTATAATACATCTTTTCATCTGCAATTGGCAACAAAATGGGGGTAAAACAGCTAGTTTAACATGTTTGATATTTTATTTTTAAACACATTGGCAACACAATGGGGGTAAAACAGCTAGTTTAACATGTTTGATATTTTATTTTTAAACACTGTAAGGTGACATTGGTTTTATGTTGGGAAATATTAAAAAAAAAAAAAAAAAAAAAACTGAAATATCTTGCTTGCTTAAGTATTCAACCCCCACACATTAATATTTGGTAGAGCCACCTTTCGCTGCAATAACAGCTTTAAGTCTTTTGGGGTAAGTATGTACCAGCTCTGCACACTGTGTCGGAGTGAGCTTCAGTTTTTTAGCGGACTGAAGCAGATTCTCTTGCAGTATTTTCCTGTATTTTGCTCCATCCATTCTTCCTCCAATTGTAACAAGATGCCCAGTCCCTACTGATGAGAAGCATCCCCACACCATGATGCTGTCACCACCGTACTTCACTGTAGGGATGGTGTGTCTTGAGGCATGGGCAATGTTAGGTTTGCGCCAAAAAAAAGTTTTGGCCAAAAAGCTCTATCTTGGTCTCATCTGACCACAAAACCTTTTCCCACATCGCAGCTGGGTCACTCTCATGCTTTCTGGCAAACTCCAGACATGCTTTCAGATGGTACTTTTTGAGTAACGGCTTCTTTCTTGCCACCTCCCATACAGACGAGTGTTATGCAGATCTCTTGATATGGTTGACTGGTGCACCATTACTCCACTCCCAGCCACTGAACGCTGTAGCTCCTTCAAAGTGATTGTTGGCCTCTCTGTGGCTTCTCTCACAAGTCTCTTTCTTGTTTGAGTGCTGAGTTTTGAAGGACGGCCTTTTCTTGGCAGTGCCTGGGTGGTGTGATGCAGCTTCCACTTCCTGATTATTGATCCAACTGTGCTCACTGGGATATCCAAATACTTGGATATTATTTTGTACCCTTTCCCTAATCTATGCATTTGTATTACTTTATCTCTAACTTCTGTAGAATGCTCTTTGGTCTTCATTTTCACAGCCTTACCAATGATCCTTCAACACTGGGGTTTTTATCCAGAAAATGTGACAGCAACTTTAATGGTTCACAGGTGGAGGCCAATGGTAAGGCAATTGTGTCCTCGTTAGGGCAATTTCTTTCATCGGTGCAAACTGGGAGCTTCCACAGCACAGGGGAAGAATACTTATGCAAGCAAATATTTCAGTTTTTTATTTTTCTTAAAAATATTTCCCAACATAAAACCAATGTCACCTTACAATAATTGATTTTGATTTTCTGTGTTTAAAAATAAAATATCAAACAGAACGAAATTTCAATGTACCATTTGTAATTCAGTAATATGAGAGAATTGGTCAGGGGTCTGAATACTTTTGCAAGGCACTATATATAAAACATACCATTTTGTCTGGAGCAGGGGAGCGGAGCGGAATGAAAGAGCAGAGCAGAGCGGAGGATAATATTATGAGCGGTAAACGGAATTGTCACTGCTTTGTTCCTCTCATATTCTCTGAACACAACACAGACGCTCGCCATTAAAAAATACATTGTCTTTAACACAGGATTTGTTACGTCTTTAACACAGGATTTGTTACGTCATTTACTCTCGACGTAACCACAGAGTAAAACTCCAAAGAAAAGTTTAAAGTACCTGATATTACAAGGCAGTCTCCCATCCTAATACTAATCATGCATGCATATTATTATTATTTTTTTAGCAGACACACTTATCCAGGCCAACTTACAGTTGTGACATACATTACCCATTTATAGTCAGATTTTTAACTGGAACAGCAGCAATGTGTCCCACATCTGTGACTGAACTCACATCCCCCCACTCAGAAGCACAGTGCTCTAACCGCTACTTCACAGATGCTGCAAGTGAAGAATCACTAGCAAAGAAGTGAAGAAACTACCGTTTCTTTTAATACATATATTTTTACATAATACTTGTACTTTTATATAGGTATACAATGTCAATTGCTGTGGATAAACACATCTGCCAAATTAATTAATATGACATTTATTTTCTTGCTATTTTCTGTTGCTTAATTTATCTATACATGTACATATTATGACATCGTTCGTAGCAAGCACGAAAATTTTTGGAGACACTATATAATATTCATATAATATAATATATATATAATATATCGATATATATATAGATATATATATATATATATATATATATAATATAATAATATAATGTTGTTGAAGCTGACACCCTGGGATCCTTCAAGAAGCTGCTTGATGAGATTTTGGGATCAATAAGCTACTAACAACCAAACGAGCAAGATGGGCCGAATGGCCTCCTCTCGTTTGTAAACTTTCTTATGTTCTTTCTTATGATATTGTTTAATGCAGTTTATTGTTCAGATAACAGCAACTCAGCACTGTATGCACACACAACCACATAGCCAAAGACAGCCCTTCCCCACCCCAGAGCACTACTCTGCCTCTCAAGGTGACATCCACATATTACACAAATAACACCCGAAGGATAATAACAATTACAGGGTAATGCATTTAACAATATTGGAACTTTACAATAACTAATAATGAAACACAACAATAATAATTCAGCTTCCCCCTACCATATTTCTCACTCCCAGCATCCTCAGCTGCACATTAACCTAAGTGTAGAAAACTGGCTCTGAGTACAGCACTCCATTCGCCAACAGGTGACAATGGCAAGTCAGTCCAGCCGTGCCCCTCACAATATAAACATGTATTCATTTCTACATTTATTTATTTAAAAATATTTATTTCTACATGTATTTATTCCTCCATGCATTTGTATAAATAATTTATCTATTTCTACCAAATAAATTATTCCTTTATTTATTTTTAATTAACGCTAGAACCGCCACTGTAGTCATTTGGACGGTTTTCACTTTTAAAATTTAAATTACTCTGCGTGTGTTAAAGATCAGCGGTTGTCTGTTCTTGACTTTTCCTAAATAGATATAGAAATAGATATATAGATAAATGTCCTGACACCGTTTGAAAGTCAGAATCGCAAAAATAAAAAAAGTTATAAAGCACTTCTACCTAGAACTGCCAAAAGTAGTCATTTACAATACATGCATTTGTCAATATAACCTACAATATGCTATTTTGTATATGCATACAAGTCTGTTTGTTATCTCTAGTTCTGCTGAGTTTACAGCAGTAAGTATTTGAATACAATATTGCTCCTGAAGTCTAGATATGTGTTATCCAAATCTCTATTGTAATCTTATCAATTCCTTGGAGAACTGCCGTTTGGCTGTCTACGTGAGCATAGTCTGCTGTCTTATATTATTACTATTACAAGAATTTTTCGAGAAATCTTAATATTTTTGCGTTTTGATTTGAGAGCAACACAGATATATTTGCATTGGCAGTGGGAATTTGTAATGTCTTCACTGAAAACAGCATTGCCTATTTCAAGCTAAACATAAAACAATATATGGACAGGCAACTCCCATAGCACACAAACAAATGCGATTCAGACCTCTTTTTTTATCTCATTCTTTTCTCGGAGAATGAGAACATAAGAACATAAGAACATAAGAAAATTTACAAACGAGAGGAGGCCATTCGGCCCATCTTGCTCGTTTGGTTGTTAGTAGCTTATTGATCCCAAAATCTCATCAAGCAGCTTCTTGAAGGATCCCAGGGTGTCAGCTTCAAAAACATTACTGGGGAGTTGATTCCAGACCCTCACAATTCTCTGTGTAAAAAAGTGTCTCCTATTTTCTGTTCTGAATGCCCCTTTTTCTAAACTCCATTTGTGACCCCTGGTCCTTGTTTCTTTTTTCAGGCTGAAAAAGTCCCTTGGGTCGACACTGTCAATACCTTTTAGAATTTTGAATGCTTGAATTAGGTCGCCACGTAGTCTTCTTTGTTCAAGACTGAACAGATTCAATTCTTTTAGCCTGTCTGCATATGACATGCCTTTTAAGCCCGGAATAATTCTGGTCGCTCTTCTTTGCACTCTTTCTAGAGCAGCAATATCTTTTTTATAGCGAGGTGACCAGAACTGAACACAATATTCAAGATGAGGTCTTACTAGTGCATTGTACAGTTTTAACATTACTTCCCTTGATTTAAATTCAACACTTTTCACAATGTATCCGAGCATCTTGTTAGCCTTTTTTATAGCTTCCCCACATTGTCTAAAAGAGACATGAGAAGACATTATGAAGAATTTGAGACATATTGTATGTCTCTTTTTTCTCATTTTTGTCCTGAGACAAAAACTAGTAGAAATCTCAACTAAAGCTCCTTATAGATTAAATAACAGATCTCAGACAGTTCTCTTGATAATCTCACCAACAGCTCAGACAATTCTCTCCATAATAATCTGTGTGAAAATTCTACATTCTAATCCTCATGACATAAATTACAATTTACTGCTACCGCCCTAACTTCTTTGATTGAGTCCCCATGCATACATATTTATTAATTTATTTTAGTAGACTAAAGTAATTTTTTTCACCCACAAATGTATTTTTTCATAATGTGATTTCTCACAGGACACTGCAGCTTTTAGGTTAATGTTTGTTTTGTTAAAAGATTTGAAATGACAAAACAGCAGCAACTTTGTATTGGTTTACACTTTTGACATTACACTTTAACTGTACTTATTGATTTTGTGTGCTGCCTTTTGAATTTTATCATGCCTGATTGTACAAATACATCTACCTGTGTATTAAAAAAATAAAAATCATTAATAAAGCGTGTAATTTTGAAAACAGGTTTTGTTGTTTAGCTTCTAAGTCACTGGTAGCACGGGTTTGCTATAAAATGCAGGCAGTTTTTTTTTTTAATTTATGGATTATTCTATGTGTTAATTTCCACAAAAATCACAAATCCACCTTTCTATAAACAAATGTGCATTTACTTGTGCGTACGTTTTTTTTTTCATATTTTCTTTGATGTCGTTTCTGCGTTTTAAGTTTCCGCCTCCACCGAGTATTTTTCCGTGTAAAACAAATATAACGATAAATGACGTTTATTTTTTAAAAAGAAATCTATTATTAGAATTGTTAATCATTATGTATTAAGCTTACAAACAATTTGACATTAAATGAAAAGCGATTATACAAAATTAAAAAAAAAAAAAAAGTATTATTACTACATTATCAGTTACTTTTTTAAACACCTAATATTCTATGAGAAATCCAAGGTAGTGCGACCTTTTTTTTCTTTCTTATCATATTATTGGATACAGGAAAACATTTTATTTAATTCTATCAGATTATAAATAAATATTTTGCCTCAATTGATTAGCAGCTGGGACTTTCTTTAGGAACTTCGGAACAGCTCACATCCATTGTAGTGACGTATGAAGATATCGCGCAGGTTTGAACTAGCAGTTGAAATTCAAAGTTTTTCTGGCGGCAACCGTCATTTTTTTCAGAGCGCGGTGGAACTAGCTGAAGAAACGAAATCGTTTATGAAAGGTAAGCGTAAAGCTATATATGTGTTTTTTGGAATATGATTAGACAAGAATTAGAATTAAAAACAAAAATGGAGAGAGACGACAAAGGAAAGAAAGGAAAAGAAAACCAAACCGAAAACATAACCATCCAACTATTCAGGTCTGGTTGTTTTTTTTTTTTAATGTTTAAATACAGACATGTTTAGATGGCGCTTTATCATGATTATTTAAAGTTGAATTGTTACGTTTTTGTGTTTGCAAATGTCATTCGAGAGCATGCATGCAGCCAGGACCTAACAACGCTTGGGAGTTTACAGGTATAGCACGCTATACCGACCAGAGAATAGTGCAGTTTGAATCTAAAGGCTGATTGTTAACTTTCTTGTGTTATCTTTAAGTATATATTAATTGTTTTTATAAGAATTCAAAACAAAAACAACAACAACAAAAAAACCATACAGTTTTAAAGCAACGCGTTTATTCACGTAAAGCTATACGTATGTTTTGTTCAAGTTAGTGTAATGCGCACTTAATTATTATTATTTTTTAAATAGTTTTGTTGCCTGACTTACACAGTACAAGAGCATACTTGAATAACAGCAGTGAAAATAAACAGTAACAGGTAAAATAATAAATTCTGTATTGTTATGTTTAGAATGAACATGGGCAAGGGATAAGCTGGAACTTAGTACTTACTGTAAGACTAATGTATTTCTGATGAGTATTAATTGCAAATAGATGTCACTTAATCTTGCAACGTTGAATATATTGCTACTTTTAATATGTATGTCAACAAAGGATTAGAACATTTTTTAAAAAGTAGTTAGTAAACATCAGTACAATTAAGTACAGTAGTAATCTTCTTTTGATTAGTACATGTATTTATATTTAGGATAAATTTTAAAAATGTAATGTAACATATAGACATTTCAAGGGAATGTATTTTCCATTTAAATATTAGTCATTTTTATAGTAACATAATTTAGTGCATTTTTCCTGGACAAAAGACCATGATTTGCAAGTTCTGAATTCTAGAACTGTTGACAGGTGTACTGCAGGATGGCAGGGAAGAGCTTCTAAAAAGACAGAAAATTGCCAGAAAAGATAAGGGAGTGTGATGATTCATCTATGAGTCCTCCCTCAGTTGAGAAAAAGGTCAGTTATACTATACAATGTAATTTAAGTGGTAATGATTGATATGTATGTGTGTATGTACATCTGCTGTTTGAATACTTTTTCAGCTAGGAGGATCATGCTGATACTGTTCCATTTGGAAAGCATGCATGGTAAGGTCCCTGAAAGAAAAAAGCTTTTGGATCAGAAGATTGTGGATGGAATACAATGTAAGTATAGCTTTATATCTAATATCAGACCCCCTAGTTGTTACGTGTCGTCTTGGACATTCATGGTTTACAATGATAAAGCATAATTATCCCTGTATCTTGTGAAAAGTTACTAAAAAAAAAAAAAAAAAAAAAAAAAAAAAAAAAAACTATAAACAAGCATTTATTATGTTGAATTTCAAAACTAACAAGTGTGCTTGGGGTAAATGTTGTAATCCTCAATGGCTTCAATTTTCCGTTTGTGAATACTATTTTAATATTAGTTTTTGTCAAAATTTAAAAAGAATAGGGAGGCTAGTTAAACGAATCAGAAACCTAAAGCTTATATCCCAAAAATATCTGCTCACACAAACTCATTGACAGGGAACATAAGTTTACGTTAACGATTATGATTAGGGGGATTATCCCACATAACAACAATCCTAATTGGAAAGATAATGGAATGCAAAAAGGTACTGAATGACATTTTTCTTCAATTAGGTGTTTACTGCACAAAACACAATTTGGTAGTAACAATTAGGACACTACTAAGCTTTGAAAGGCAACACAATTAATATATTTATGTGAGATGGTTTTATAGTTTTGCATATTTGATATTTACAGTTTTGTTTTCTTAATCTTTTAAAACAGTGGAGTCTTCTAAACTGAAGAAAGCTTTTGTAAACAAGTGCTGTCTAAGATTCAAAAATGAGACATCAGAAATAAGTAACACCTGTTTGATTCTTGTACACCTGTCTGATTATGACAGCAGTTATAACAGGTTGACAGCAGTTAATCATAGTTTTTGAAAGCTTGGAAAGGTCAGTTACAGTTTAAATGGGTAGTTTATTTGCATTTTTCTATTTAGAGAGGTTATTGATAGATAAAATTTAAATGTAGTATTATTGTGTTGCCCATGTTTATATTTGTTTCATACACGGCAGTATATATATATATATATACACACACACACACACACACACACACACTGCTGTGCAAAAGTCTTAGACACATTCAGGAGTTACTATATATATATATATAATTTCGATTTTATGAGCATCTGCAATTTACTGAGGGAGGTGGGGTGGGGGGCAGAAGCGTCCAAAAAAAAAAAAAAAAGTAAATGTAGATGGCGTGTTGATTCTATGATAGTATTAAAGCAGGTTGATTCTATGGCAGTATAAAGGCGCTGAAAAGACGCAAACCGGATTACAGTGCAAAGCGAAATAATATAGAGGGAAGTACACAGGAACATTTACTGCATTTCCGGGTGTGCACTGTTTTTGTGGCAAGTTTGAAAGGGTTGGTTCAGTTCATGTGGAGATTCAAATAATCTGGGTTCTCCTGTACATGGAGCAGTTAGCTTTTGTGACATAAAGCAGAAAAATATCTAAGAATCACACAGAACACAATATGATATACAATAAGTAAGAAGTGAAATGACAGGAAAATGTAAATGATATAAACTACTCCTTTATCTTCCAAATGTTTCTTGAAGCCATTATGTGAAGAAAAAATGTTTATCAATTAAAACCAATAAGTATTTTACATTACAATATAACTTGACTTGAAACGATGTTTTATTTTTGATATACAACAAAGCAAAGAAATTAGTAATCTTTTAACATGCATAGTTTGAAATTAATGTTATATGTGTTGTGCAATTTCCTGTTTTGACTTCAATTATAATTTCCATGGTAATCATTGTTAAAGTCAGCATGAGGAAGTGTGACTGGGGAAGCCAGTTTATGATGCACATCAAAAGCCTTTTGCTGAACCCTTTGCACTGCAGCAGTGATAGACTTCCCCGACTCGTTTTCTTACTTACACTGTGTGCCCGATAAGTGTCATTCTGTCTCAAGGACTAGCCACGTATTTAGTCTTGCCTGACAATTTCAGGGAGATAATTTCAAACATGTAATTATACTGTATATTAATCAATGAAAAGGGCTTTGTTTAGTTAAACCAGTTAATTTAAATTATTTTGATTGGTTCTTAACTAAGAAAAATGCATTTTGACACCGTATTGTTTTAAAAGCTTAGAGCAAAAAAAAAAAAAGCTTGTTTTGTAAAACATCCTGACAAAGAACAATACATAATCCAAACATTTAGTATTCTACAGGTAAGTATTCGCTTTTCTGTATAAACTGCAGAATAAAATGACGTTCTGTTAAAAACTTTATATAGTGAAATGTATTGTTTGCTGCTGTTCCTGAAATTGAATACAAGAATGATTTTTACCTTTATTACAGTGCATATTCATTATTTTGCATAGTTTATGCAGGAGGGTAAATACTGTAGAGATTTAAAGGCCCAGTGTCACAAAAATGTCCTTATTACAGACTGATGAATGTTCAGGATTTGTTGCTCAAGGTTTGAAGGCATTTGTGAAGTGTGAAGCATGGCAGCATCACAGATTTTTATTTTTTTAAAGGAACAAAATAAATGTATATATTTATTTAATGTGTTTTATGTTGAAAGATGGTGAACACAGATTTGTGTGAAGGTTTAGTTTTTGTGAGCAAGAAAGAACATTTTGCCATGTATATAAATAAGATAATGTGGTGCAGTTGAAATGTTTGTTATTTTCACAAATACTATTAGAGTAGACATTTGTGCAGTAAAAGCACAAATTGTCCAAGCAATTAATGTCTTCGGTACTATTCTAAAACATTCAAAAGAGAATAAGCTGACATTTTTAATAACAAACTCAAACTTCTGAGTGCCTTAACCAAAGAATCTCAAAACACATTACAGAAAAAGTAATAATTTTTTAACTCTTGAGGAAATGGAAGGAAGGTTAAACTATAAAGCTAATTTTATTTCTCAGATAGTGCTTTTAGGAGAAACATTTGAGACACTGAAGAGATGTAATTGATTGCTTATTTCTCATACTGCTCAATTTTATTTCTCTCTTAATGCTCATGTGTCTCTTATACATCTCATTTGTTGCTCATGTTGTTTCTTCAATAGCTCTTTTAGGCGAAACATTTCAGACATGATAGAAACGTACATGATATGAAATTGAGACTTTTTAGGAAAAACTAAAAAAAAAAAAGAAAAAAAGTTGAGCTATAAAGTTTCCTTCTGGGCTGTTTCCGACAAAAGCACAGTGTCGGTGGACACAATACACGTCAACCAAACCTGTCAAATTTGGGATCAAGGTTTGGCTGGCCGCGGACCATACTCCTACCTGTGCAAAGATGAAACTCGTCCAGCTGGTCAGAGACTGGGTGGCAATGTGGCAGTTAGGCTGATGTACCCGTGCTTAGGAAAGGGGATGAATGTTACCGATGACAATTGTTACTTCACTAAGTAGTAAAACCGTTGAAGAAAAAAAACAGCCTGGTTGGAACAGTAAACAACGTGGAGAGTTTTCATCATCTGCGCAAAACTTAGTACTCTGTGAAAGCTGGTGTCCAGTTGCTGTATTTTACAATGTACTGGACATTGACAGCTGCAATTTCTTCGTTTTGTACAATGAATGCACAGGGGAAAATATCATCTTATGAAGCTAGCCACGGAGCTTTGGCAGAAACAATTCGATCAGGAGCTGCAGAGAGGCAGGGATACAGTGCGCATCAAGTGGCAAACGCAAGAGAAAACAATGACAGGTAACTAAATGCAGTAAAAATAAACATCTGATATCTGCCCAATATGAAAGAACAGTATGTGGTAAATGCGCACGACAAGTTAATAAGCGGTACATCTGTGTGGAGTGTGCTAACATGGGGGCTACTTTGAAGTAGGCCTGTTTCCTTGAATTATAAATAATGATTTTGATTTTACAGTTCTGTATGTAGGCCTACATATAACCAGTTTACAGCTGGATACACTTCTTTTGAAGTGTTTATTATAGTTTTTTTTAAGTCATGCTATGCAGTAGGCTAATGTGAAAAAAGCTTTGTTATTTTTGTAAATAATTACTTTGTTTTTATAATTTTGTATGTACATAAAGCAGTTTACACCTGTTTACATAATCTTTTTTAATGTTTTTTATATTTTTTCATTTTTTTACGTCATGCATTCTATGCGCAGATCTCGAAAATAAATCCTTTTATGTTTATTTTTTCATTTAAATACAGTGCTTCTGCTATGCAAATGTTATGTGATGGTCGTAAATAAATCTTGATTTGTATCTGATAGTTTGCGTTTCATTTACATGTTTAAAATGTACCCGTCAATGACTGCTGCTGGCGGTTCTAGTGTTAAACGAGGAACTACATTCGGTGCAGGAAGATTGTTCCCCCGAGTACTGATCCGGGATCAGTGAGAGAAAAACATAGAAAATGATTTTCAGAATGTAATAGTACAAGGTTATGACTAAGGTTAGGGTACAGTTTGCCTTCCTGCTATCTGGACTTAATGACAAGGTGTTTTTTGTTTCTCTCACTGATCCTAGATCAATACTTGGGAGAACAATCTGCCCGGAGCACTACATTCTACCAAACAGGGAAGCAGAAATTTTCAAACAGGAAATAGAGCATCTTTAGATTCGAGCAGAACTTCCAAGTTTTAAGTAAAAGCTGATCAGGCATGGATGTAAGCTTACAAAATTAATGCATTTCAACAACTACCCAGTGGTGCAGTGGGGTAAGGCTGTGTGCTGTTCAAGCACGTCATGTTGCAAGTTCAAACCACGGTAATCCTTTTTTTTTTTTTCCTTATGATATGTGCTGTTTTAAAACATAAATACATTATTTAATATAAATGGTGTGGATATCAAACTGCTTGCGATCCCTGGTTTATTTTGACGTTGACCAACATGTTGAATCACATGATTGGTAGATGTCCAGTTATTTAGCTTTTCTGTTTGAATAGCCGCTACACACTCTTAAAAAAGCAAACTGAAGAGGATAAAGGAGAATAACAATTTTACCTTAGTTTGACAACTTATATTTGTTGTGGAAATTCTAACAAAAGGAAGAGAGACTGCGAGTTCCAAATACACAGGCCTTTATTTCTTAAGTTTGCAAACTGAAAACACCACACACAGGGTGCTAGATAATCATCAGAGTAGAAAATATGGTAGAATATATATGGTAGAAAAAACAACAGGTCTTGGGGAAAAGTACAAGTAACTTGTACTTTTTCATTATGCAAGTAGCTAATACACGAATACATTTTCAACTATATTTCCTCCCTTTTGAGACTATGTCTCAATTCTGGAAAATGAGCCTATGGCAGCAATGCCCGTGAAATCCCACATCTTATACTGGATCATGAGCCATGGTTTTGAGGGGGTCATCGTTCGGGTCACTACACTGGCCATCGTTGGTAAGCAAGGGCATATTTAAAACAGTGTCAACAATTTTAGTACGCAACTTCTTCACACAGGTTATGATAAGCAAAAACAACAACAATAATATTGCTACACCTAGCTGGCCCAAGAGCGTTAGTAGGTATTTCTACTGGTTACAAGGAAAAAGATTCCTCTGCTGAGTGAGTCCTAAGGGAACATACATAACAAGGTTCAGTGATGTTCAAAGTGTTCTGTACAGTATGGTTGAGCATTGTCGACCGAGCATTGTCGACCAACCATTGTCTGCATGTTGTCGATCATGTTTTGCACTCCATGTGCGTAGTGTCCTTTTTGTTCTGTGTTCTGTGTGATTTTCAGCGTGGCTGCGGTTTGTAATATCTGACACTTTTTTTTTTTATTATCTTCGAGTTCAGTTAGGAGCCAGATAAGAGAGACAGTTAATATGCTGCCAAGAAAAATAAGTCAGGACCCTGGGGGTCCAAAGCTGGCTGCCCCAAAGCCATCCAAGCCATCTATGTTCCAGGGGGTGATGCATCTCCCTTTGGGCTATAGGGCACTTTTCTGCAATGGCTGGCATGGACCCACGTTGATTGTTCAGTGACTTTCATTGCTGTCTGCGTTGTCAGGAGTACCTGGAACGGACCTGTCCAGCGTTGTTGATGCCAATGCTTCCGGCGGAGGTCTTTGATCATCCAGTCCCCTGGCAGGAACTTGTGAAGCACCCCTTCCTTCGGTTCGAGTAGGGTGGCTTTTACCCTGGAAAACATAGACTTCAGAACATGGAGAGGCACAATATTTTACCATTTCATCCTCACATCCCATTAGGGTGAGCCTATCTTGAGGAAAAGGTGTGTTCAGCGTCCGCATTGGGCATCCCATCAATACTTCATGGGGTGCTAACCCTGTGGTATTGAGCGAGTATTGATCAGAGCCAGTGGCAACACCGTTAACCAAGGAAGCCCTGTTTCAGCCATGAGCTATGAGCTTATTCAGTTTTAGTTTTTATTGTTTGGTTCATTCTCTACACCAGGCCCCCGCTTGTGGGGTGGTAGCCACAGTGTGCGTAAGTCAATTTGTAGGCTTTCAAAAATATTCTGTACCATACTGCTCACAAAATGAGAACCATTGTCAGATGTCAATTTGGATGGCAGACCCCATCTGGGTATGATCTCTCTCATCAGGCTTTTGGCTACTGCCATAGCTGTGGCATGTCTGCAGGGGAATGCTTCAGTCCATTTGGAGAAAGCATCAATCATCACAAGGCAGCACCTGTAACCCCGGCAAGGTGTTAATTCAATGAAATCCATCATAACATGTCCAAAAGGCCCTTCAGGCCTCGGGTGGGCTGATATGGATATTGGTGTGCCTTTGCCCACATTATTTTGCATGCAAATTACATATTTAGCACAAAATTGGTTAGCACATAGAAAACCCTGGAGCAAACTAAAAAGTGTTAACTGTATTCACAACCCCTTCCTTTGACACATGGTCTTGGCCGTGTGCCAACTTAGCTACATAGGGGAAACAGGAACGGGGAAGGGCAGGCAAGAAGTAGTGGGTCCTTGCCAAATCTTATGAGTAGAAGAAGAAGCAAGTCAGCTATATACTGTAAAGAAAACACAGATTCAGTTAAGGCAGGTAATGACACCACTTGGAGCACAGGGGTCTGAGTTGATGCGGCCGTTGCTTTCGTAGCAGCATCTGCAACGGCATTACCTTGAGAGACAGGATCAGAAGCGTTAGTGTGTGCCTGGCATTTACATACTGAAATAGTTACTGGCAGCAGAATAGTTTCCAACAAGTTGGCCACCAGTTTGGAGTGACATATGGGCTTCCCCGTAGAAGTGAGGAAACCCTGCTGTTGCCAGAGGGTGCCAAAATCGTGTACTACCCCAAAAGTGTAGCGGCTATCAGTATTGATGGTAACAGTTTGACTTTGAGATCAAAATGCAACCACGGCTTAAGGCGAACAGTTCTGCGGCCTGAGCAGAGAGGTTGCCAGGTAGTTTAGCGCTTTCTAGTACAGCAGTCGTAGTAGTTGCTGCATACGCAACTAGTGGGTCACCCACTAGGGAGCGCTGTGCCGAGCCATCAACAAACAATTCAAAATCCACGTTCAATAGGGGCACATCAGTAAGATCGGGTCGTGGCTTGCAGACCTGTTCTACTAAGGCGGTGTAATCGTGAGGCTGTCCATTGGCTTCTGTGGGAAGAAGTGTAGCAGGGTTAAGCACAGTACTGTGTTTTAGCACAACATGTGACACGGTCATTAATACATTCTGGTAATGTAGTAGACGAGCTGGAGTCAGATTTGCTGTCTTGGCCTGTGAAATGAGAGCATGTACTGCATGAGGAACATGTACAGTTAGAGGGTACGTTGCAACTAGGTCAGCACTAGCCAGCACCGCTTCAGTGGCGGCGGCCACCGCCCTCAAGCAACAGACCAGTCGTCGGGCTACATTATCAAGGTGTTTAGAGTAAAAAGCCACAGAACGCTGTTTTCCCCCGTGCTCTTGTGTTAGTACTGCTGACATGAATCCCCTCTTTTCACAAACAGGTTAAAAGGTTTAGAGTGATCGGGTAACCCAAGACGGTGGAGAGGACAAAAGTTGTTTAAGTTTTTGAAGGGCATTTAGTCTGTCAGGAGTCCAGTCAATTGTGTCTTTCTTAGTCATCTTATGGCTATGTATTAAATCAGCTAGGGGCTGTTTTACTTCAGCGTAATCCTGAATCCAAGCTCTACAATAGCCAGCCATACCTAGCAACGTCATCATGTGTTTTTTTGTGGCAGGCTGGGGCAGTGTCAGGATTGCAGTGACATCCACCAGGCCCAATTTCCTGCCTTCCGATGTAATATTGTATCCCAAGTATTTTACAGATGGTGACATGAGCTGCAGTTTGTTTTTTGATACCTTATGGCCATTACAAGCTAGGTACTCTAAAAGAGCTCTTATATCAGTTTCGCACGCGTGCCGAGTTTCAGAACGCAATAGTAAATCATCTACATACTGTATGAGTTTGCTTCCACCCGGGGGAACAAACCCCTCTAGATTTTGTGCTAGAGCAGCTGAAAAGACGGCGGGTGATTGGGTGAACCCTTGAGGCATAACTGTCCAAGTCCACCATTTCCCCATGAAGGTGAAAGCAAACCAAAACTGTGAGTCCCTTGCTACAGGGATGCTAAAAAATGCATTTGCTAAATCAATAACAGTAAACCACTTACAAGGGCAGCATTCAGTGAAAATCAACTGATGCATAAACGTTTTTCCTTCATATTGTACTGTTAAAGGCATTATAAGTTTTTCCCTCAATACTACTCCTGAGGCTCTGTGGCAGGATGACAGAATGTTGAGGCTCAGAGACAGATTAAAGTCAAAAATAAAGTTTATTTTATTAAAAAAAAAATTAAAACAAACAGGCACAAGGGCCAACAGAAAAGAGGTTCAAACAGAATAATCAAAATGAACTTACAAATAAACGGTCAGGTTCCAAGCTCTACACAAAATACTTTCTTTAAAAACACAAAACTCTCAAATACAAAAACAAACTCCAAACAAAAAAAAACACACCTCAAACTTGTGGTTTAGAGAAGGTTAGCACATACTGCTTGTTTGCTATGTTGGTGTCAGCTGTCCCTGCCTCGTTTCATTCTGGTTTTGGTGTGTTTAGTGATACTTGCGGTGGGGGAGCGCTCTGCCAGTTACTTCTGTCGGTTTGCTGTTGCTGTCTCTGCCAATGCCTAGCAAAATGCCCTTCCTGGGCACAGTTATAGCAACTAGTGTCCTTTTTCTGGTTTTGGACGTTTCTATCACCACCGCCTCCACTTCCCCCTCCACGGCCTCTACTTCTTCCTCTGTATCCTTGATAATAAGCCAGTTGAGCTGCTTGCAATTTAACTCCTTTCTCGGCTTTTGTCTTCTGGTTACTTTCTTGCTTCTGTTGTCTCTCAATGTTCGATAACGGTAGGGAGGGGAACCGTCTCCAATCCAGTACTTGTCATCCGTACCTGTTTATTCAGGGCAGGGACGAGTCAATTTTATTATGGCTGATTTTAGCAGGCTGTTATATTCTTCAGAGCCTACTCGGAGTCCGCTGTATTTACGGAAACAATTCTCCATTCTTTGTCTATATTCCTCTAGAGATTCTTTGGAGTGTTGTGTGCAGCCAGGTATAGCGTCCCAATCGGTCTTAGCAGGGTACCTGTCACCTGCACTTTCTGGTTTCCATGTCAAATTCGCTTCAAAATTGCCTTCAATGTCCTCCCAACGGGGCTTTAATTTGCATTGCATAATGTGCCCTATTTCCACAGCGGAGGGTTTGTGTTGGCGCACAAGGCGGGACATTTGCTCCCTGAACTGAACCGCATCCTTAGTTGGGTCAGGCAAATCTTTGGCAATGTCTTTAATTTCATCTTCTCTCCAAGTGTGCTGAATCAGTACCTCTGGTTGCCATTCCTCATATCCGGCTGCTCCTTCTGCTGGATTTGGGTATGCTTGCAAAGGGCGATTACAAAGGCAGTGTCTGGGTTGCCTTTTTGGTTCCGACTGTGTAGCAAGCGTGCTAGGAGATCCTGATGTCTCAGGGGAGCCTGGCGAGAACACTGGGGCCCCCCTCTAAAGTCCTGGTCCTGGTCTGCTTGGGGTGGATGTCAGAGGCGAGGGAGCAGGGGCTGTGGAAACAGGAACACGATATGGAGGAGGGCAGTCCCTCTCCTCATTGTAATCCCTATTTCTTTGTTTCCTCTTTTTCTCTTCCGCATTGCTATCTTTGACTTGCTTTTGTCATTATACCTTTAGCCTGCAATGCTGTTTGTCGTTCGGCTTCTCATTCCCACTTCATATAACTGTCCGTCAACTTTATTTTTCTTTTTCTCTTTCTTTACCTTCTCAAACTCTTGTAACTTTTTTTCTACATTCTTGTAACTTTCTTTCACTCAAGGTTCCTTTTAGTGGAAAATCAGCTACTTTGTGCCACAAAACAACCTGATCTACAACACCGGGACCCCATTTATTGGTCATTGTTCGTCCCAGTCCAACAAGCGGGTCTGGAAAACAGACCTCCTTTTTACTATTACTTGACCCCATTGTTATCAAACCCACGTCCACACACACACACACGATTATTAGATAACACTTGTTCACTCACTCATTCACACGGTATCTGTTGTCCACATTATATCACTGCCTATTTTTATTTGTATCGCCTGCACAGAAAAATAACTTCCTAATTGACCATCCGACAGTGCACTTAGTATATTGATCGACTGCACTAGTAGTATGACTTTTTAAAACTGCATTTAATTCTTTCGATTTGTTATTTTTGGTTCAATATTTTTTTCTATCTTTTTAACTAGTTTAATTTGTAATTACTTATTAGCATTATTCATAGATCAGTTGAATCACTTCATTTACCTGTTTCCGGATCAGGATTTCTATGTCTATTAGACAACAAAGTTCCCAAAACTCTTTCTGCGCAACCAGTTTCCAGAGTGGGATTTATCTGGTTCCCAGAACCTGAACCACGTGGTCTATTTTATGTATGAGGAAAACCAGCCACACCCATTGTCTTTGTTCGGGATGGCGTATCCGTCCACCGATGCTCCCAGCTGGGTTCAAGGCGGGTCCTTTTCCTCTGAAATTATTTCAGTGTGTGGTTCCCTGAGTCACTCCTAAGCAGCCCCCGTGCACGGTTAACCTTGAAGTCTCCGGGAACATCAGAAAACGGAGCTAGCCGTCCCATCTGGGTCGCCAAGAATTGTCGTGGAAATTCTAATAAAAGGAAGAGAGACTGCGAGTTCAAAAACACAGGCCTTTATTTCTTAAGTTTGCAAACTGAGAACACTCTCAACACACCGGGTGCTAGATAATCATTGAGTAGTGTTCCAACATACAGTGTTAGATCAGTTTCTTATATACCTTAAAATTGTCACCAAGGCAGAGGGTTAGCCAATGATGATTCAGATATTAGCATATAAGGGAAACAATTTATAACTATGCATACGTGGCATATAGCTAAGCAAGCAAATAACAGAATGGCTGTTTTGTGTGTATGTGCAAAGAAAACACGTCTGGCTCATCTTATTATCCATTGTCTCACAGCTGCAGCTGCAATGTAGGCAAAACTTTATCTTAAGCAAAGCATACAAGGTTATGTGAACAAGATTATAGGAGTGCAATATGCCAGTACTTTTCCATGCTGAGCCAATCCTATTTTCTATAACATTTCTATTACAACCCTGTAGGGAAACATCACCTATCTGGTACTGTAAAATCTGAATAATATATTTGTAGTCAACCTGATTATACAGTATATTTAGGCCATATTTAATGTTTACAATATACTGTATTTCATATTCCAGATACCAAACAGTTCAGTTTTTTTGCCTGGATCTGGACCATCTGGGACCATTTTTTCTTTAAATCAGCTTATTATAAACAATATCAGTATGATAGTGTCAGTCATTTCTTCAGTACATCAGTCAAATATCAACCCTTCACTAATGTACATGCCTGCTTAACAGATATGTAATTACTGTTGAGTGGATACTCATAGCCTGCATGGTAAAATATTGGCAAAGATTACTGAGCCACAGGTAAGCAACTGGTGGCTTACTCGGGGGATTTTCCCAGCCTTGCCACTAGCCAAGACTCGATGGGCTTATTTTGCCTGCAACACCCTCCCAATATGATGCCAAATGTATGCATTTGTTGCTGAGCAGTAGACATGAACACAAAAAAGTATGTCCAAAGTAAGCCACTGAGTGGAAGAGGAAAAATGGTTAATAATAAAAGATAATCTGCAATGCTTTTCAGAGATGCGTTCACCTGACTACAAGGTCGGTTGGCAAGCATAAACAAAGAGAGGCCAGGGGTGCTGAGATTAACTGAGCAGCATGGCTAGGAAAAAAAGCTTTGTCAGAGATTATCTGCATGAGCTTTCTGTAGAGGAAGCGCAGAGCCACAGCGCTGAAAAGGATCGGACCTGTTACAGCTCACAGTGGCTTTTTTTTTTCAGGGTTATTAAAAGGATAAAGTCTGCACAGGTGCTTGTACTTCTCACTAATCTCTGTGAGATAACAATCTGATGTTTTCCTTAGTTTTAGAAAATTATTATTTTTTTGTTATACTGGTTAGTTAATAAGTATAGTTAAACTGTCTTGCCTTTGGTTGCCATGACAAGTTGCTCATATATAACTGTACATTTAGGCAAAATTTCCAACACAACCCTAGAAAACTGGAATACCATTATACAATGTATGACCCTAAACCCTATTAACCAGAACTATTGACCAGCAATGATATCATAGTGGATTTGGAGCCTTGCACAGTCAGCAACCTTATAAAGAATTACCATAGTAAAAGCCTAGCAAACTGTTATAATGCATAGTGAAAGCAGGGTAAAGCATAGGTAAGCATTGTAAAGCCCAGAGATGTATGGTAAAGTAGGGGTGTGCACATACTCGTATTTTTGAGTAATTCCCTTTAAGAAGTTTTAAGTTAGTAGGGGTACAAGGTTTCTAAGATACATCCATGGAATACGAGAATATTGCCAAATAAAAGAAAAGACATTTGTGGTCAATTCCTGCCAATTTTATTTTTCATTAGGGACATTTGAAAGATTTTCAGCAGTCCTAAAAAAAAACTTGTTAAAACATTATAAGATATGAAAGAATTGTTGGTCACAATACCCTATAAGACCATATAAGACAGCCTCTGAATACCTAGTTAGAATGTGCTTCCTTGATGGCCTAGAACTGTATGTAGTAAATGGATCTGCATGGCTGTGAAAATGTATGCAAATAATTTGTTTGCTACAATCACTTTAATTAAAATGATCTGTAAAAAAGGCCTGAACAAATCATGTCTTTATTATATGAATAGTGTACAACATAAAAATGGTGTCATGAAATCAATAGTTATCTGTGTCTTATTACTGTGTGTGCAGGATGATTAATACACAAACCAAAGGACTATATTCTCACAGAACATTTTTCATTTCCAGTAAAAAAGTAGTAACAGGGACACGTGCTGCACTAAATACCTTAGTGTTTATGTGCACAAGTCATAGGCAAATGTATAGAATTGACCAAAATGCAGCGAGAGGTAAAAAAAGGAGTCTACCACCATACTTGATTCTTCACATACTATAACATACTGTTTTCTACATCATTTCAACCGAAATGAATTGGTATGCATTTATTTAGGAAAATAAGCCTAACAAACTACATATCTAATACATAATCAATCACTGTAAGTGATGTATTAAACATTTACAGGATCCCTGTTTCAGTCAGACCACTAATCCGGCTTACTTATTTTAAATATATAATTCACAAATCACAGACTTCATTTATGCTATATTCGGGTCTGTATTCAGGGCTGTACACAGGGCTTTATTCAGGTCTGTACACAAGTCCTTAGCTTCACATAGACTATTATAAGCTACGTCTTAGTTGGTGCTTATCTTTGCGAGAGCTGAGTTCAAATCGGCATGAAGTTCAACATCTACTCTCTTGTAATGGAAATCATGAAGATCTGGTTATATCCAGTGACTGCTGTGAATAGTGCAGCTGGCAACAAGGGAAAGACCTTGTGACCGCATGGAGAGACAGCTAACAGGAGGAAAGCGATCCCATTGGGGTTGGCAAGGGTTAGCTAACCTGGTCGGCAGTATCCAGCTCTATGTTCTCAAAGGTAAACAGGATGCTGGAGACACCAGCCCAAGCCTTCTAAGAAATTAAAGAGAAAAATACCCCTAGAGTCTGCGAGAGTCGGGGGCAGAAGATGACTCAATGTTGGATACCACGGTTAACGACTTAGGAACAGAAACTGATATGAGAATGGGGAGAATTTCACAAAAGACTAGTTCAAGATCTGCAGTTAGCAAAGGCATGGAACTCCAGGTTTGTGTCTGCGGCTGGAGTAAGGCGACAATGGTCAGGGGTTTAAAGATTCATCAAGGGAGCATGAAATGCTTGAGGGAGAAGGGACAAGGGCCTCGCATTGATCAGTACTTCTTACGAAGTCAGTCAAGTCATTCAAATGAAGTCCAGCGACAGGAAGCAAACCACAGTTCGCAGGATATCAGCACCCCTGTCATAGATGTGAGGAGGACTTGCGTAGATAAAACTAGTGATGAACCTAATGATCCTTGCGAACCCGGTCAGACGAACCAGCGTAAAAGAAAAAAGAACCTCAATGGAAGCAAGCCTGGAGTTAAATGACCAAGAACAGAAAACTGCGTGGGACACAGTAAACACGGATCTCTGTTTTACTTTGACAAGGTTAAATTAAACAGTTGAAAGGAAGCTGGATAAATTTGGGGACATCATCTACACATATGGAAGAAGAGGTTTGGAATTGAAAAAAGGAAGGAAAAAGTACAAACTTCCTGGAAAGTCTAGACGGCAGCAGGAGATTGAATGCTTAGCTAGAGTAAGGAGGCAGTTGAGGAAGCAATGGAGAAAAGCAGAACAAAGTCATAAGGAGGGACTCAATCTGTTACAAAGGGTCATTACAAGATAAGCTTGTAACATTGTGCAGACCTGAGCGCCTACGGAAACGCTACAAAAAGAAAGAGCGTGTCTAGAACTAACTTTTATAAAGATCCATTCAAATTTGTAAAGAAGATATTCACCAGTGAGAAAAATGGCACACTAAAATCATCTAAGTTTGCGCTGGAGAGATATTTGGAGGAAAAACATATAGATTCAAAAAGGCAGGAGCCAATGTCAATTCCTTCAGATATCCCACCTATCAATCCACCCAAATACGAAATGGAGGACTGCACCTAAGTGGAAAGAAGTACAGCAAGCTGTGAAAAAAGCAAGGGCATCATCATCTCCAGGGCCTAATGGGGTTCCATACAGAGTGTACAAGAGTGCTTCTAGAGTTCTACGAATCCTGTGGATATTGGTGAAAGCGGCATGGGAAAAACAGGTTGTACCAAGAGCATGGCGTCAAGCAGGTGGAGTCTTTATTCTTTAGGATTCTACAAGCATTGGTCAGTTTTGTCCTATTTCCGTATTAAACGTAGAAGGCAAGATTTTCTTCAGCATTATTGCTCGGAGATTGTCAACCTACCTATTTAAGAACTGCTTCATTGACACTTCAATACAAAAAGAAGGTATTCCAGGTTTCCCAGGATGCTTAGAACACATCAGCGTAATCTGGCAACAAATTCAATCAGCAAAAAAGGAGAGGAAGGAGCTCCATGTGACATTCCTGGATTTGGCTAATGCATATGGTTCAATGCTACATTAACTTCTTTGGGCAGCATTTGATTTTTTTTTCAGTGTACCGATGACAATAACAAATTTAGTGAAAGCTTACTTTGGAGATTTGCAATTTAGTTTTTCAACTTCAGAATTCAGCACTACATGGCAATGCCTAGAAGTTTCTCCACTGGCTTTTAGCATGGCAATGGAAGTAATTCTAAGAGCATCACAATGGGTAGTGGGAGGAGAGCGCTTGGCTTCTGGAATGCGACTACCACCAATTTGGGCATACATGGATGACATGACAACAATGACTACAACAGTAGCCTGCACTAATCAGTTATTGGGCAAATTAACCAATAACATTGAATGGACACGAATGCAATTCAAGCCCACTAAATCAAGGAGCATCTCTATAATTAAAGGTAAAGTAGTAGATATAAAGGTTCTACATTAATGGTGAGGCGATACCAACAGTGTCAAAGAAGCCAGTGAAAAGTCTAGGGAGATGGTACGATGGGGATCTAAAGGACACAGTTTGTGTGAGAGAAGTTAGCCAACAAGCAGTGGAAGGGTTGAAGACCATAGACAGCAGCGCTTTACCAGGCAAACTGAAACTCTGGTGCTTTCAGTTTGGTCTACTGCCAAGACTGCTGTGGCCACTGACTGTACAAGGTTTCTTTGACAACAGCTGAGAAACTGGAAGCTTTAATCGGTTCATACATCAGGAAATGGTTGGGAGTTCCACACTGCCTCAGCAGAGTGGAACTTTATGGTAAAGGAATACTGCAGCTACCAATCTCTGCTCTAACCGAGGAGTTTAAGTGCACCAAAGTCTGACTGGAAATTACATTAGTAGATTCACGCAACAAATGCGTAAGAGAGGCAGCACCTGTGTTGAAAACTGGAAGAAAATGGACGGCAAAGAAAGCTGTGGAAGATGCTAAGGCTGTCCTTTGAATCGGAGATATTACGGGGCAAGTTCTGCATGGAAAAGGAGGTTTTGGTCTCAGTTCAGCTCCTCCTACAAGGCAATCCCGGCTCAACGGAGGAAGCTGGTAGTCAATGAGGTGCAAAAGCAGGAGGAGAGGATCAGGTGTGTAAAGGCCATTTCCCAGGCCAAGCAGGGAGAATGGATGAGATGGGAGTGTGGAACATCGCAAGATTGACTGGCAAGACCTATGGTCAATGGAACAGAGCAGGATCAGTTTCCTCATCAGATCAGCATATGATGTTCTCCCATCACCACAGAACCTAAACCTCTGGGTGGGTGAGGATCCCTCATGTCCTTTGTGTTCATCACCTGCAACATTAAGGCACATTTTGACAGGATGTAAGGTGGGTTTTAGTCAAGGACGGTTTACTTGGTGCCATGACCAGGTGCTGCTTTGTTTGGCCTTAGCATTGGAAGACAATCGTAACCTGACCAGTAAGTTGCCACCAGTTACATCAAAGCATTACACACAAAAGACAATATTCCTCCATCCAGGAGAGCAACCACCAAGAAATGAAAAGGTGTTAAAACCAAGCCTCACTCAGGAAACTGGAAGCTGCTAGAGACTGGAAGATGCTGGCAGATGTTGGTCAATGGCTTACTTTTCCACCTGAGATTGCCACCACTAATCTTCAACCAGACATTGTCTTGTGGTCTGGATCAGCACGCCTTGTTCATCTGGTAGAGTTAACAGTGCCATTGGAAGATGCTGTGGATGGGGCGTATGAGAGGAAGAAACTTTGGTATGCTTAACAGCGAGGATGGAGCGTCTGAGTTTACCCAGTGGAGGTGGGTTGTTGAGGATTACACTTCAGCATTACACTTCAGCAATCAACACCAGACAGAAGGATATATACATCATCAGATGGAAAACAACACAAATGGATGGAGATGCAGATGGATCACATTAGTTTACTGCAAAGCTACGTCTTGGTGCTTATCTTGACGAGAGCCGAGTTCAAATCAGCATGAAGTTCAACATCTACTCTTATGCAGTGGAAATCATTTTTTGACATCTGTCCTTTTAACTAGCCTGGCTTGAACAGGTGTATTAGCTTAACTGAAAGTCAGTTGATCAGTGTTCTTGGATAGTTTTGGCATTCTGGGAGACGTAGTTTTTCATTCCTCATTTAAACAGCCCTGAACCCTGACACAGCTGTTGGTCTTGTGAGAAAAATTTGGTTTGATGTCCAGTTACATTTTGGATGCATGGGAAAAGTAAGAAACCGACAACTACTGGCAGATTCTTTTGTTATAAAAACAGATGAAAACAGTTAAGTATGCCACCATGACCTTTAACGAAAGTACAAAAATCCCTACGAATGGAACAAAGAATGTCATCGCGGATTCATGTTTGAAGAGCCTGGAATTCGCTTGTGTCCAGAGCATCATTAGAGAAGTACTTGTCAAAACTTCCAGCAAATCCGCCTGCCTTTTATCTTCACCCTAACAAAGGAGAACAAAACAAGTTTAATTATCGTAGGGTATGGTATAGGCTAGAGCCAATGGGAGTGAATTACCTAGCAACAGTGTTGCCTAGAATATGCAGAAAAGCAGGCACCACACAAATATGCACCAGTCGTTCAATTTGCAGTACCTTAATACAGGAACTCTCCAATTCTGGATTGCAAGCGAGAGAAATTATGTCTGTCAGTGGTCACAGATCGGGGTGCTCCATGCAGAGTTATTGGGAACCTTCATTAGAAAATAAAAAGCACTGGAGCAACATCTTGACGGAGGGAAAACTCCACAGCATCGCAAAACAAAAAAATAAGATCAGATGAAAGCAAAACCCCTTCTTTGCACTTCAATGCCTCCTTCTGCAACAGTTAATGGCAACATTCGAATTAATGTTTATGAACACAAAATTGCAACTCAAAGAAAGAAAAATCTTACCTGAGTATCAATAGTTCATAGGAACTATTTTCTGTTTCAGAAGTTTATCCTTCAAATTTCTTAATAGCTTCAGAAACTATTTCAGAAACTAATCTATTTCTCTTGTATTTATTTATATTTATGCAAGAAAATCAATTTTATAAAGACATTAAGGTACTTGAGGGCATGAATTACTGTGTATATTGTCTCTGCTACGCCTCGTACCTAACAACGCACCAAATGGTGACAATATCCACGGTAACCCACACCCTCTCATACCTTAATGCTTTATTCTACCACAAAATTAATTTCCACATAAACCCCCCTTCTAATACCTATCTACTGGCACCCGATTTGGCTGTAATCAGTAGGCATATATACCTCATGTAGTTTTATTTTATTAAATAATAATTCCAAAAATAACTACATTTCATGGAGGTAAGGACAACAACAGCTGAAAATAGTTTTGCAAAAATCTTTTGTAGTTTTTAAGATATTATTGTTTTTGTAAAATAAATGCTCTTTAGCTTATTTACATAAGTGTCGCTGACATCACTGAGATGGGCAGTACAGTCAGGCCTGAGGTAATAGTGTCCTGTGGTGGGTGTTTTCCTGAAGGTGTATATGACAAAATTGTATATTTGAATTACAGATACAAATACACCCAAAAATACTTATTTTAAAGGATTGCTGTGGGCATGCTACACTCAGTCTGCTACTCTGACCACAAAACACTTTGAACAGAGTGTCTAGGTGCTACACTTCCAGACATATGTCTGAAAATGTTTTTTTTTTTTTTTTTTTGTGCCATGGAGGTGAAAGGGACTAGGGGTGTAACTGTAACTCTGCAACCACTGGTGCAAGGGGGGTCTCTTTAGATGTACAATGGTTTTAGCTATCCAGAGAGCATATCCTCGTGCCTCTATGCCAGTGCAGCAAAGAATTGTGTTTTTGTTTATTTAAAGTGACATAAATCCACAAACATATTAATATATTTTTTAAGGATTCATCTAAAATGGGCATACTACACTCAGTCTTCTACTCAGGCTGCTACCCCCCCCTCCCAATGCTGATATACTATCACAGAACCAGCGAGCTAGCTACACAACGTAGGCACTGCCTCCTTCTATGTTTGGCTGCTAGCAACATCTTTACAGCGATTTGTTGAAAATAATTGAATGGCAGCATATATTAAATTATGTACCTATCAAAAGCTGAAATTGTGCTGCTCATCATAGTGACGTCAATTTGTCAAGTCTTTCGTTGTTTTTGTAACAGCAATTGATAGTTAAAGGCACAAATCCTGTAAATGTAAACAAATCCTTTTTTGGTTACTACTCTCTCCTTTAACTCAGCGACTCCTGGGAGTCTTTCACTGTGGGTCTAAGGAAACAAACATGGTGGGTGTTTTTGCGAACATGTTTAAGTTCCACAAAATTGGATTGTTTTTCAATGTTTTTTTTTTTCATAAAGAATTGTGGTCGGGGGAGGGACTCGTATTTTACCCAGTAGCTCAACAAATGGTGGGTGTTTTTCAGAAGGTGTTTATAATGCGGTTTGCCATAGACATTTCAGGGTGCTATATCTCAGGTTCTTGGGGTTCCCCAAGACTTCAAATTTGCTACAGGGGTCCCCTCAGGCCCTTGGTCAATTCCTCCAAGCGACGTGTCCTCAGCTGGGAGGGCCTCACTATAGATACAATTTTTTGCCAACATTTAGCTGAAAAGCTATTAGAAATCAACAAACACAGGTCTACTTGAGGGTGAAACAGTGAAAATGTGAAAATTTGTTTAAAATGTACTATTTGGAAATGGGTGGTTTGCTGTGAAAGAGGGGCTCCAGACATGACCCTGAGAAGTTGAACGGCAGGTTCTAGGCCCTGGGGTCCTACAGCTACAACTCAAAGAAGGGTTGATTTGTGCATTTTTGATGGGGCATATCTCCGGTTCCCTGGGGGTTAGGAACTTCATTTTTTTTTTTTTTTTGGGCAGGCATTTGCACAGTTCTAGGTGCCAGGACAGCTCAGCAAAGGGCATTAGTATCCTCATGGCTTGAGTTTTTGGGGTACCACTATGCCATTTTAGGAGGTAGTTTCTGATGTTCCCCTGAGTCTAGAACACTTTGAACACCCCTGAGAGTTTTTCACTGTGGCTCTTTAGATGCACAGGGGTGTTTGTAGTCCTTACAGTCACCGAATTATGAAATACATTGTTTTCTGTGGAAATGATTTTTGTTACATGACAGTAGATGTTAAAACTTCATGCTGATTTGAACTCGGCTCTCGCTAAGTAAACACTAACTAAGACGTAGCTTTACAGTAAACTAATGTGATCCATAAGAACATAAGAACATAAGAACATAAGAAAGTTTACAAACGAGAGGAGGCCATTCGGCCCATCTTGCTCGTTTGGTTGTTAGTAGCTTATTGATCCCAAAATCTCATCAAGCAGCTTCTTGAAGGATCCCAGGGTGTCAGCTTCAACAACATTACTGGGGAGTTGATTCCAGACCCTCACAATTCTCTGTGTAAAAAAGTGTCTCCTATTTTCTGTTCTGAATGCCCCTTTTTCTAAACTCCATTTGTGACCCCTGGTCCTTGTTTCTTTTTTCAGGCTGAAAAAGTCCCTTGGGTCGACACTGTCAATACCTTTTAGAATTTTGAATGCTTGAATTAGGTCGCCACGTAGTCTTCTTTGTTCAAGACTGAACAGATTCAATTCTTTTAGCCTGTCTGCATATGACATGCCTTTTAAGCCCGGAATAATTCTGGTTGCTCTTCTTTGCACTCTTTCTAGAGCAGCAATATCTTTTTTATAGCGAGGTGACCAGAACTGCACACAATATTCAAGATGAGGTCTTACAAGTGCATTGTACAGTTTTAACATTACTTCCCTTGATTTAAATTCAACACTTTTCACAATGTATCCGAGCATCTTGTTAGCCTTTTTTATAGCTTCCCCACATTGTCTAGATGAAGACATTTCTGAGTCAACAAAAACTCCTAGGTCTTTTTCATAGATTCCTTCTCCAATTTCAATATCTCCCATATGATATTTATAATGTACATTTTTATTTCCTGCGTGCAGTACCTTACACTTTTCTCTATTAAATGTCATTTGCCATGTGTCTGCCCAGTTCTGAATCTTGTCTAGATCATTTTGAATGACCTTTGCTGCTGCAACAGTGTTTGCCACTCCTCCTACTTTTGTGTCGTCTGCAAATTTAACAAGTTTGCTTACTATACCATAATCTAAATCATTAATGTAGATTAGGAATAGCAGAGGACCTAATACTGATCCCTGTGGTACACCGCTGGTTACCACACTCCATTCTGAGGTTTTTCCTCTAATAAGTACTTTCTGTTTTCTACATGTTAACCACTCCCTAACTGCGTTCAGTTTGAGAATTAATCTTTTGTGCGGGACTTTGTCAAAAGCTTTCTGGAAATCTAAATAAACCATGTCATATGCTTTGCAATTATCCATTATCGATGTTGCATCCTCAAAAAAATCAAGCAAGTTAGTTAGGCACGATCTCCCTTTCCTAAAACCATGTTGACTGTCTCCCAGTACCCTGTTACCATATAGGTAATTTTCCATTTTGGATCTTATTATAGTTTCCATAAGTTTGCATATAATAGAAGTCAGGCTTACTGGTCTGTAGTTACCTGGTTCAGTTTTGTTTCCCTTTTTGTGGATCGGTATTACGTTTGCAATTTTCCAGTCTGTCGGTACCACCCCTGTGTCAAGAGACTGCTGCATGATCTTGGTTAGCGGTTTGTAAATTACTTCTTTCATTCAGAAAAGAGAAAGGGCAGTTAGAAAAAGACAGTTAGGTATAGATCAGCGGAGATGTGGAGCCAGTTCATTAGTACGTGATAGAAGGGCATGCCAAGCTAAATAAAAAAAATTTCAGTAGATTCCGAAGTGTATATTTAATTTTTTCAAGCTTTAGATGGTCTAAAAGGTCCCTCAGCCACTGAACATCAGGTGTCTAGCTAGTAGTGTGGAGAAGGACAAAGAGGCAGATTGGAGTTTCGTTAAAGAAATGTCAGATGTTGTTATACCAAATAATGCAATTAGAGGGTTAGGATGAATAGGGTGCTGAATGATTTGGGAGAGGGTCTCAAAATCAGGTGTCTGGAAGTGAGCTAGATTAGGACAGGACCAAAACATATGGATGAAAGTAGCATTGGCCCGCCCACATCGGTCACAGTTTGGGTCTAAACCCGGATAAATCCTTGCCAGCCTGGCCTTAGCGAGATGAATGTGGTGCATAACTTTAAACTGTATTATAAGGCCGTGACGGGCCCAAACCGATGAAGAGTGCACTCGAGTGAGAACAAACTCCCAATCAACATTCGGGAGTCTGAATCCCAAATCCTGCTCCTATAATATTTTCAGGTTAGAAAGTGAAGGACAGTGTAAAGACATCATTTAATTATATATTTTAGATATCAAACCTTTGCAGTAGGGGTCGAATCAAAGTACACAGGGAACTGCGCTTTTATATTCCTGACAAAATTTCTAATTTGTAGGTATCTGAAAAAGTGGGTTTTGAAAGAACTGAGGCTATTGTCAATAAATAGGTCTTTTAGACACTTGGCACCATTCCCATGCCATATACAAAAAGCAGTGTCTTCCACTGAAGGAGGAAATAAATGGTTTATATCCACAGGACACTGTAATGAGATTGATTGTAGGCCAAAGTGTTGTCTAAATTGACCCCAGACTTTAAGACTTTATCGAACTACAGCATTAGTACTAAAATGAGATTGAGTTTATGGAAGAGGAGAATACAGCAGTGTAGCTAAGGATATGTACTGACAGGAGGCTGCTTCTATGATTAACCAAGCTGGAACCTTCTGACCACGGATGTAGATGTCAGGGATGTTGACTGACAAGTAGTAAAAGCAAAAATTTGGTAATGCCAGGCCTCCTGAAGGTTTGGGTCTCTGTAGGAAGACCTTACGGATCCTAGGCATTTTTTTGTTCCAGTTGAATGAGGAGTTTTTTTGGTCTAAAGTAGTTGGAATTCAAAAGGTTATTAAAGGATCTAGTAACTGTGATTCCAAGATAAGTGAAGGTGTTGGTGGCTATTCGAAAAGGTAGATTTGTGAGGGTGTAATTTTGGACAACTGAGTTAATTAGGAAGAGTTCAGTTTTGTGAAAATTAAGTTTGTAACCGGAGAATTTACAAAATCTCTGTAAGGTGTCCAGATCATGCGGCAGAGAAGATACAGGATCTGATATATATAGAAGAAGGTCCTGATTAGTATTTAGGGAAATAGAAAGGGACTCAATAGCAATGGCAAAAAGGAGAGGGGAAAGAGGGCAACCCTGCCTAGTACCATGGTGCAGTGAAAAATATTTAGAGTGTATATTATTAGTAATAACAGAGGCCAGGGGCAAAGAATGTAGTAGTTGAGAATGAGGACTGCTTAGCTGTAGGGAAGAGGAAGAGCCAGGTGTTGGAAATACTATAGGAGTCTAGGAATGCCCAGATTGCCTTGGCAGAGTTAGATAGTTCAAAGAGATCTTGGGGAGGAACGATCCATGGCTGGGTTCAAAACACATTAAAATCCCCTCCTAGAATGAGATGGTGAGAGTGTATGTCAGGTAGTGAAGATAGGAAGTTCTTAATAAAGTTACTATTATCCCAATTAGGTGCATACACATTTGTTAAAAGTACAGGAGTGTTGAAAAGTTTACCCTTAACTATAATATATTGTCCGTTTGGGTTTGCCATAGTCTGGGAGGCAACAAAAGAGATATTCTTATTTAATAAAATTGCTGTCCCCCTGGCCTTGCCATGGAAATTAGAATGGAAAAGCTGCCCCACCCACCCCTTTCGCATGCGAAAGTGGTCAGAAGTGCGGACGTGCATCTCCTGAAGAAAATCAATTCCTACTTTTAAGCTGTTGGAGGTGTGATAAGACCTTTAACATTTTCACAGGATGGTTAAGACCTTTAACGTTCCAAGTAGCAAAGTTAACGGGGCACCCCCTACTACACTTATTCTTATTACTTGATGCCATTATAGTAAAAGCGAGTAAACATATCTAGACAGTAAGGTTGACCTGAGAGCTGGATTTGACCACATGTGCATGTGCAGAACCACCAGGTATTCCCACAGAGAGGAATAAAGATGACCACTTGAGCGAAATGACAGAGGAGAAAAAGGGAAAAGAAAAAAGAGGAAGCCCATCCCCCCACCCAGACTATCTCTCCAGACAAGGTAGTGAGTCTCCACAGAGCTTCAACTCTGCTCACACCTATTTTAAACTAAACCTTTGGTGCGTTTACTAACAAGTCAGCAGAAACAGAGAAGGAAACATGCTATTAAAAGCAACAATTAACATAGTGGTTTACCAGATCAGTACAGTACCATATTCAAGCCCATGTAGATAAGAGACATGCAAAATATATATATATATATATATATATATATATATATATATATATATATATATATATATATATATATATATATATATTTATTTATTATAGTGGTTTGCAGAAGTATTCACCCCCTACCAATAATGTCACATTTTGTTGAATTACAAATAATTTATGCACAGTTTTTCAAACAAACTTTTTTTTTTTATTCATAGCTGTAGTGGTTAAACTGAACACTGTTATATGAGGAGGAGGTTAAATGTCAGCAAAACTGGTTGCATAACTATTCTGCCCCTTAAGTTAGTACTTGGTAGAAGCACCTTTTGCAGCAATTACTGCTATGAGTCTTTTTGGATAGGTCTCTACTAGCTTTGCACAGTAGGATGGTGACATTTTCCCCATTCTTCAAGGGAAAATTGCTCCAGTTCTGATATGTTTGTAGGGAATCATCGATGGAGTGCAATCTTCAAGGCTCGCCATAAATTTTCAATTGGATTCAAGTCAGGACTTTGACTGGGCCACTCGAGAACATTAATTCTCTTCTTATTCAACCACCCCAATGTGGCTTTGGCTTCGTGCTTTAGGTCATTGTCCTGCTGAAATGTGAATTTCCTCCCTAGTTTCAGAGTCTTGGCTGACTCAAACAGGTTTTCCTCAAGGGTTCGCCTGTACTTTACACAATCCATTCTCCCCTCTATCTTGACAAGCTTACAGTTCCTGATGGAGAGAAGCATCCCCACAATATGACAAAACCTTTTTTCAGATATCTGCAGTATCATCTACATGCTTTTTTGCAAACTCCATACATGCTTTAAGATGAGGCTTTTTGAGTAATGGCTTCTTTCTTGCTACCCATCCATACCAGCCAGCTTTGTGTAGTGACCGTTGATTTGTGAACACTGACTCACATCTCAGACCAGTATCCTGCTTGCTTCGGATGCTCAGTTTGGGAGGGCGACCTGATCTGGGTAGTGTCTGGGTGGTATGATGCATCTTCCACTTCTTAATGATGGACTTCACTGTGCCGAGGGGGATAATCAACGCCTTTGAAATGTTCTTGTACCCTTCTCCTGTTCTGTGCCTCTCTACACCACTTTATCCCGACTTGTTTTGAAAGCTCCTTGGTCTTCATGGTTGCTTTGTTGGATCTCTATGTGAGTTGCAGCTTGAAAGTCTTTATAAACCTGAGGAAAATTATCTACAAGTTAAACCACTTTGAGTACACACAGGCTGAAACCATTTCACAATTTTTTTCAAACAAATAATTTTCTCCTGAGCTAATTTATGGCTGAAACAGCAAAGGGGTGGAATTATTATGCAACTGAGATTAATCTGTTTTTCTGCGTAAATCTTACGTATTTACATCTTATGCATTTTTAAATTTATCAATGTGGAAAAGTTTGTGTAGATTCTAATTTGAAGTAAAGTCTAATTTGAAAGTGTCGTAGAGTACGCTCAGGTGCTAACAAAATGTGAAAACTTTGCAGGGGGGGTGTATACTTCTGTAAACCATTGTACATATACATAAAATAAATTGAGATAATGTATATTATATATATATATATATATATATATATATATATATATATATATAAAAAGTGTATTCAAATTTCATCACCAATTTCATTAGATCTAATTGGATATGGCACACAGATACATACATATACATACACACATATACATAAAAACATTGAGAAGGGGCTATGCATATGGATACTCACTCACGTATACACACAATGACAGTAAATCATAGTTGAGTAGGTGACTCCGTTCTCAACATCAGTTGCACACATAGAGCCCAGCCAAGTATTAATACAAAACAATAACAAAAATAATATATTTATTTGTGTCAACACGAGGAACATTTTTCACGTTTAAGAGGGAGTAAGTGTAAAAGATAATAATAATAATAATAATAATAATAATAATAATAATAATAACAGTGCATTGCTACACCATTGTGCATGACACATGCAGCTTCACTAAGCATAGCCTGTCTCATCTCAGCTCTGCTCCCAGGCGGTCCGCTTTCATGCAGTTGTATTTGTATGCATACACATCGAATGCACAAAATCCCTATCAATGTTACTAGTAGCATAAATATTCTTAATTTTATGTTATTACTGCCTACTTGTCAGAGGTAGTTGAATCGATCTCACCAGAAACCGCCCAATTCCATAATTTCAACATAACCACTTGTTACAGAGCCAAGATGAGGAAGCTTAGCTTTCAACAAAGCAGAAAGCAAAATAAATAAATCACTTAAAAAACCAAGCGACAGTGGGGGAGAGATCTCTTGCATTGCATTCAATTTCTACAGCCCGCTGTAGCACTTCACTTCAAAACACATCATGGGCAGCACCTCCTTGCCTCAGTCCCGGTGATCTGATAATAATAATAAATATAACATTATTATTAGTAGTAGTAGCAATAATTTCTAAATAATGTTAATCATTTCAGATAATTATGAAATTCTAACACTTCTCCTATGAGCTGAACAAAATGGATGTGAAATGAATGAACTACATGGCAGAACACCGAGCAATCCAGATTTACGCAAAGCTGAAACAGTTTCATACTAAACCACTTAGGGGCTCTAAGGTTGAAGCAAGAACACACCTGTGTAACACCAGCTCAGCACTAACATACACCGGAGGCCACTCTTACACACACAAATACATGCACACAAAATAAAGCAATGATGGTAAAGGAGGTATTAATAGTACTAGTTAAATTAATTTATAAGCTGTCAGTATGAACTGCATTGACAAGGAAGATAGCAGTGACAAAGCGGCACCAGAAACACTACCAATTTTAAAATACACATTTTCATTAACATTGTTTATAATATGTCCTTGGACAGAGCCCAACTATCATAATGTGATTGATTCTAAATTAATACCCAGTAAAGTCTAAACATAATTGATCACAGAACACTGGCAACTTGACTTTTCAACACAGCCGAACAGCTTTGGTAAAATGACAATATCACACAATTTGCTTTGCCCAGACAGAATCCTGCAGCTTCTTGGGGAGAGTTGAAGGTATGCTCTTGTCATAAATTAACTTAAAACCTGTCTTCCCTTGTACAAGGTGCGATCACCTTTTTTGGGTGAAAGGCCTATGCGGCAGAGATAGATGGCTCTTTAAAAGAAACAGTTTAATTTATTTGAAGTCTTCCCACTGATGATGGGAATGGGAATGTAGAGATGGAAGCTCTGCTAACAAGATTTAAGTTTTTGCAGGTATCAGGCTTTTAAAGAAACACCTGTGGTGGCTCAGACAAACACAATGTGAGCAGAAACTGACCCAAGACTATGACAGCTACTGGAAGCAGGCTGATCTTTGGGATAGAAATTGAGCGTTTGTGAAACTGCATGTGTGTTAAAATGTTGCAATAACTGTACTGTGTTTTAAAGAATATAAAGCCAGCAGAAATACTAAACAAATTGTTAAAACACACTTCATACAAAAAGTTAAAATATTCTCTGTATTAACCTATAGTTATGTTAGAGCATTCTATATTCCTGTTTATTTTGTTATAACAATAAAACATATTAGTGTATCTTTATAAGTCTGAGTAAAAACGGAGCTAGGTTGGAATCACGCTGACCAAAAAACACCTGTGAAATGAGTTAAGCTTGTCTTTGTCTGAGCTACCATTGCCAAGGTTTATAACCTTGAGAAAAGCAGAAACAAGAATCTAATTTAATTAACTCAAATGTTCACAGTCAAGTCTCTTATTCAGAGAAGTAAGCTTGATCTGAAAGTAGTCTTTAAGCCAAACCCAGGTATTCTAGAATAATTCAAACAAAATATAAGTGTAAATGTTTTATTTTAATAGAAGAACTGTTAAGTTTGAGAATATAATGCAGAAATTAACTTAAAGTAAAAACATCAGTCAAAGCATAAGGTACCAGTCTGTGTCTGGCATATAGTAGGATCTGCCAAAGAGAATATAATTAATTTATTAACCTTGTCTATGCTTGAAACGGAATGGTTCCAGACAGGGAGTAATTGAAGGAAATACCTTTTTGCGAACTAATGTAAGTTTTAATGTTTGGGGGGTTTGAAATACAATGTTTCTATAATGTGTGATCTTTTACATAATAAGAAATACATCCTGGTACAGGAAAGGGGAATCAGTGGTGAACTATATATGGGTTCATTAAATTATAAAAATTAATGAAGACCTGGTAAAAACAAGTAAGGACTATGTTATGCCATATGTCTGAAAAAATGCTCACAGAACACCTATTAATGATGGATGACAGAGAAGCAAGTGGTTCGGAACTTGCCTGAACAGGATTTTTGTAAAAATCAGAGAGAGGGTTAGTTTAAACCATTGAATAGCTAAAATGGGACTGTTATATTTTGACTATGTTCTTGATGAACTGGATTTAAGTGAGAATAATTGGATATATAATTGCAGGCTTCAAGTTTGCCATGAGCCTTCTACCAGCCCTATCCAATATGTTTTAGTTAATTGTTATACCACATCTATACATGTAATAAACCCAACCTATTAAGGAGGATGTCTTGTGATTTTAAAAGGGAAATATACTGTATATTTTAACCCAGGATTGGAATAATTAAACCAAAGTAGGTGTTATATATTAAACATACTGTATCTTTATATATGTATTCTTCATATACTTGCACTGTATTAACATGCATGCTTTGTTCAGGAACTCTGGTACCAAAAAAGAATAACATCAGTTCAAAAGTTCACCTTACATATTTTGGAGATGTAGAAGAGGTGGACTAGGGAATGATGGCTAATTAATCTTATAGAAGGAGTTACTGGGTGTTTTAAAAATGTTATTAATTTGAGCTGTTAAGGCAGCCCTATTGGAAATGTCCATGCATTAACTGTGATATGATTTCAATAATTGCTATAATAATAGATTTAAGTGTGTTTTAATGTGCTTTATTGCACTGATGTATTTGAAAGAACTGTGTTTAAAATACATTCACTAACAGTCACAATAAAAATATATTTCAAACATCATGAAGCACGTTACAAACTGATTAAACCCTTCTACTATTGTATCAAAATCAATATGAAAGTATATTTGAATTTCATTCAGGAGCTTACCTGTATTTTTATAAACACATGTATTCCGTTGCAGTGCACAAATAGTAAATACATTGAAACATTCAAACATAAGCATACAAACTACTTAACAGGTTTTCGTGTTTCATTTGTTTGTTTATTTGTTTTTCACAGACACATACAATAAGTGCCACACACTATGATATGCTGCATTGTATGTTTTGATTTAGACAATTGGCTAATTTCCATTGACAGGTCCCACATTATTATTATTACTATTATTATTTATATATTAGCAGAACCCCTGACTTCAGTCCTAATAAGCGCAAATACAAAACACAGTAGGATTCAATATCGGGGCAGTTCAAAAGCAGATAACAGTGTTGTTAGTTACATCAGGGTTAGATATGAGTGTAGGATTAAATACAGTAAATGTATGTAGACATTGTAGACATTGATGACACCCACAGCTCTGCATTTGTAAAATTCAATATGCATCTTTGTAATAAAAAAAGTGTGTTCTAGAAAGTTCTAGAAATGCGTTCGAGTTCATCTTTGCCCTTGCCCTATAATAACCCCGTATCTTATATAACTTGTTTTTGTCACGTTTATATAACTTGTTTTTGTTAGAATGTTCTAGGGAAAGGAATGGTTTATTCAGAGGGCCGAGCCTCGAGGGAGTGATCTGGCCAATTACTCTCTCGCATGCAAAAGCCTAACTTGGTAAGTTATAAAGGACGGGGTTCTCCCCTGCTCTGATGAGAGTCAGCCGTGAGGATTAGCGCGCAGTCCTGCTCGGTAATTTCTTGGAGACAGCTGCTTTCTCTTACCAGGGTCGAAGGGCTCTCCCGATCCGCTTGGAAGGGTAAGAATTAGTTCAGTTGCGTCTCATGGATTGTATTGATCTGTGATTAATATAATCTTTGTATGTAACCTTGTTGGGTTGTGTCCCGTTAGGGATATCGTTATTCGCAGTATAGCATCTGTGTATGTAACTGCGTGTGTGTGTGTGTGTGTGTGTGTGTGTGAAATAATAAAGGACCTTTTAAAATTACTCTGTGAAGTAATTGCCTTATTTACTTCCACATCAACTTCCTTTTAAATTTAAAGTAATTGAATTTCACACAACATTATTGGCGTTGTCGGCAGGATCATAAAAGGAAGTTTGGACGTAAATAATCACAATGTTTGAACGCAAGAATAAGGAGCTTGAGCCTGAGGTGCTGCCTGAATGGGATGAAACCATTTATAGTGATGGGGCACAAGAATTAAGAAAGGGCGGAGGGCTGCCAGAATCTTGGTTTAAACTATTGAAACAAGCAAAACCTGAACAATTAACAACATGTCTAAAGAAAGTACCAGTTGGTAATAAAGATCCAATACGAGCATTGCAACGTAGATTATGGATTGTGTATACGGCTTACCGCATTAAGGATGAGGAGTTGGAACAAGTAAAAAAAAAAAAAAAGGCAAGAACGGCAAATAGTAGAATTGTCTGATGCAATGGGACGTGCATCCCTTGCACAGGCACAGTGTGATGTTTTGCGAGGAAAATTACAGCAAACGACAGGAATGGCAGAGAGGGCTGCGGTGTATATTGCTAAAGTTAATGCTAAAAAAAAGAAAACGCCGAGTAAGAAAAAGATCTGTGCGTTCGTGGCTAGTGCAAATGTAGCAGGGTGGGATCCGGAACGATGGGATGGTGACATTTGGAGCTCGGACACGGATGACCGGGACTATATTTGGGACCCGGATAATCCTGAACCAGATCCAAATGATGAACCAGACCTTGAATCCAAACCACCCCCTTTGCAAGCTAAACCTATTGTTAGACGCAGACAAGTTGCTGGTCCACAAGGCAACATAATAACTGCTCAATTGTCTACTGAGGATTACACACAACAAGAGCGACTTGATATCAGAGAACGATATCGTCAAAAGCAAGGTGAACCAATTGATAAATGGTTGTTACGGTTATACGATACAGGAGCAGGAAATGTACGTGTAGATGTCGGTGATTACTCTGAGTTTTTGGACTTGAGCACAGATCTCATTATTAGACAGTGGTGCAGAGGTTTTCATAACCGAATGGATGGAAATAATGGTGATACTAATCTCCTTACTTTAATGGCAGAAGGAGCAAATGAAAAATATCCTACATTGCAAAGTTGGCCTGAAATGAGGGGTTCATGGGGAACTTTGAGTGAATGCATACAGCGCTTACGGGAGTTAACTATGAGAGAAGCTGTGTATACCGGACACGCGCATGAAGTAGATGAGTTCCCTTTGACTGCTGGTGCACGCGCTGCTGTAATACGAGACGCGCCGCCACCATATAAGGGAGCCATACTGGCTTTATTAATATCAGAAGTGGGCACAGAGGTAGGGAGAGTGGTAGTTAAAATTAGAGAACTGGGTGACTTAGGAGACTGGAGCACACAGGAAGAAAAGAAAGAGAATACACAGTGGACATTCCGTGGTAACTACCAAGGGAACCAGGGGAACGGGGGAGGTGGTAAAAGAATCCCTCGAAAAGATTTGTGGTCTAAATTAATACAAGCAGGGGTGCCAAAGGAAAATATTGACGGAAAAACGACAGAGTGCCCTGATGTAGCTGAATGGGCACACATAAAATCGGGACATCGGGGAGTGCAAGCTACACGTGAATGGGCACGACAGCGAGGAATTTATTTGTCAATAGATGAAGTAAAATCGGCTGTGTTACAATGTGATACTTGTCAGCATTTCCGAAAACAGGGATTACCACAGATCATTCAAGGTCAAATTGCACGAGGGAAAGAACCGAACCAAATCTGGCAGATAGATATTTTATTGGACCCCTGCCAGAATCCAAAGGATGTAAATATGTTTGTACTGCAGTAGACACGTTTACGGGAATTGTGGTGTGCTTTCCATGTAGACGAGCTAATCAATTTAGTACACTCGCATGTTTGAAGTTAGTAGAGACTTATTATGGGATGCCATTGCAAATACAGTCAGATAATGGTACGCACTTTACTGGAGGAAAAGTACGTGCGTGGGCAACAGACAAACATATTGAATGGATATATCATATCCCATATTATCCTCAGGCAGCGGGATTAATTGAACGTATGAATGGGTTATTGAAAATGCAATTAAGAAAATTAAGTAGTGACAATACGCTGAGAGGATGGAAGGATCGATTGGTTTTAGCAGTTCAAATATTAAATAATCGACCAGTGGCAGCAGGACAAACTCCATTGCAACGCTTAGTGCACCCCGTGATAAAGATGACACAGTGTGAACAGGGCACCATTAAAATGTGGAAGATAGACCCAGAAGCATCAATTCCTATTCGAGGCACCCCAGGATCAGCAGGGCTTGATTTAAAAAGCTTGCAGACTTGTACGTTAATACCACATGAAGTAGTGAAAATAAACACAGGGTTAGGATTGGAATGTCCGGAGGGAATTTACGGACATGTTCTTCCTCGATCAGGGTTAGCATTAAAAGGAGTGATTGTGATGGCAGGGATTATTGACAGAAATTATCAAGGACAGGTGGTATTGCAAAACACGTCAGAGGTCCCAATTGTCCTAAACAAAGGAGACAAGATAGCACAATTACTGATAAAACCATGTAATATGAATGATGTCACAGAAGTAAATAAACCCTTAACTAACACAGCTAGAGGAATAGGAGGGTTTGGGTCCACGGACATTAATGGAGCTAAAGTTTGGGTACAACAGGGGGAAGGATCGCCACAATCGCCAGATGTGATTGCAATAGGAAAAGATAATACGGTAGCAATAATGAAACCTGGTGAAGAGGGCTGGGAACATGTCCCAGCTACTAAATGTTATATAAGAGAAAACTAATGAGTTGTGAGTGTGTATGTTTGTTTGCAGATTCACCATGAAGCACTGGGTATGGTGAACGAAGGCAATATTGGCAGTGGTGGGGATGCTGCAGGCCTGGTCTCCAGGACATCAATTATCAAAGCTGGATCGGGTCACACTGAGCTGGAATAACTACATCAAAACCCGAACCCAAGATAACTTCACCTGCAATGGTAATACAAAGTGTTCATTCGCCAACGTCACTGGGACACTGTGGTGCTGTAAAAATTGCAATGTCGACAATCGACCGGCGTGTGTACTATCCAATGGGAAATGGGGAGTACTATCCAATGGGAAATGGGGATGGCATTATATGAACCAAGACATTTGATTGTTGGACAGTCTGCCGGAACACTTTAATAGTTTATGCATCATGAGCTCACAAGTCGCCCTAGCATTTTTTAAATAAAAGTGACTATACTGTAAATCTCTCATCAGGCACATGTTTTTAAGTATCTGTATTGGTACACCCCTGGAACCATGACTGTAACTCAGTATGCAATGATTACATGACTCAAAAGATAAAGTTGACCAAGCCCAAAGAGGTCCCCAATTTCTGACACTTTGACAAATGTGCAGCAAAAGTTGAACAATTAAGGAAGGAAATTCCATAAAGGGTCTGAAGAAATTCTACAAATACATTTAGAATTGTTTGCACTGCATCTAGTTCTATAAGGAAAGGTTCTCTTGAAGTAGTATATAAATTGAATTAACAAGCAATGACCAATTAAAATATTACGTCCATTCCAAATTTTCTCGCAAAGAAGGCGGGGAATAAAAAAGCAAGAAATTTCTCCATTCATTCGCTTTCCAGTATTTCCAGACCTTAAGAGCCCTTGGGTATCTCGACAGTTATTCTTGTAGGACATATTCCCTGAATATGATAATACATGAACGTGTATTAGAAATGTAACTGAATTCATTAATGAAACTGTGTGTCTTGAGAAACAGGGCAAATTGCTGTGTCTTGAAAGGGCCTCTGGTTTGCAGACATACTGGACTATGTGACCTACTGATTAGATGACGCCTGAACTGGATTAGGCTGAGCAGACAGTTGAATTATGTATAAATAATTCACATGTGGAACAACAATCGTTTTGAAGCAAGGAAGACATAAAGTAGCGATGTCCCAGTGGAAAAGGATATTAAAACATCAAAGGACTTGGAGTTTAAAGAGGCAAGATACACAAATGACCTCATGAAAGTAATTAATCAGCAGAGTGAGAAAGACTATAAAAATCAAAGCGGAATTGAACATTTTGCGCTCCGCATCGAATGCTGAACAAGGTGCTGTCACTCTGCTAAGCAAAGCTGCAACTCTGGGACTGCCTAAAAACGGAACCAAGACGGGACTGTGCCTGAGAACAGATCCAAGACGAGGAAGCAAGCTGCAAGAGAGCCAGCTGCTACAAGCAACGAGACTGACGCCCGGTGAGAAAACCGCCGTAAAACTTACAACGACTGTTATCAGACAAACCAGTCTGGGTCTGCTGTACACCTAAAAACCACAGTATCCAAAAGAAACTGCCATGCTACCTGCGAGAACTGGAGACGCTCTTGACCTCTGAAACAACGTCGAAACAACTAAGATACCTCTTTGACTTTGGAACAATTGAACAAACAAAACTGAACCAGGTAACTACAGACCAGTAAGCCTGACTTCTATTATATGCAAACTTATGGAAACTATAATAAGATCCAAAATGGAAAATTACCTATATGGTAACAGGGTACTGGGAGACAGTCAACATGGTTTTAGGAAAGGGAGATCGTGCCTAACTAACTTGCTTGATTTTTTTGAGGATGCAACATCGATAATGGATAATTGCAAAGCATATGACATGGTTTATTTAGATTTCCAGAAAGCTTTTGACAAAGTCCCGCACAAAAGATTAATTCTCAAACTGAACGCAGTTGGGATTCAAGGAAACACATGTACATGGATTAGGGAGTGGTTAACATGTAGAAAACAGAAAGTACTTATTAGAGGAAAGACCTCAGAATGGAGTGTGGTAACCAGCGGTGTACCACAGGGATCAGTATTAGGTCCTCTGCTATTCCTAATCTACATTAATGATTTAGATTCTGGTATAGTAAGCAAACTTGTTAAATTTGCAGACGACACAAAAGTAGGAGGAGTGGCAAACACTGTTGCAGCAGCAAAGGTCATTCAAAAAATGATCTAGACAAGATTCAGAACTGGGCAGACACATGGCAAATGACATTTAATAGAGAAAAGTGTAAGGTACTGCACGCAGGAAATAAAAATGTACATTATAAATATCATATGGGAGATATTGAAATTGGAGAAGGAATCTATGAAAAAGACCTAGGAGTTTTTGTTGACTCAGAAATGTCTTCATCTAGGCAATGTGGGGAAGCTATAAAAAAGGCTAACAAGATGCTCGGATACATTGTGAAAAGTGTTGAATTTAAATCAAGGGAAGTAATGTTAAAACTGTACAATGCACTAGTAAGACCTCATCTTGAATATTGTGTGCAGTTCTGGTCACCTCGCTATAAAAAAGATATTGCTGCTCTAGAAAGAGTGCAAAGAAGAGCGACCAGAATTATTCCGGGCTTAAAAGGCATGTCATATGCAGACAGGCTAAAAGAATTGAATCTGTTCAGTCTTGAACAAAGAAGACTACGTGGCGACCTAATTCAAGCATTCAAAATTCTAAAAGGTATTGACAGTGTCGACCCAAGGGACTTTTTCAGCCTGAAAAAAGAAACAAGGACCAGGGGTCACAAATGGAGTTTAGAAAAAGGGGCATTCAGAACAGAAAATAGGAGACACTTTTTTACACAGAGAATTGTGAGGGTCTGGAATCAACTCCCCAGTAATGTTGTTGAAGCTGACACCCTGGGATCCTTCAAGAAGCTGCTTGATGAGATTTTGGGATCAATAAGCTACTAACAACCAAACGAGCAAGATGGGCCGAATGGCCTCCTCTCGTTTGTAAACTTTCTTATGTTCTTATGTTCTTATGTTCTTATGTTGTTAGTCGTTTTCAAATTGAAAGGGAACGTTTATGGATGTAACCCGTTCCCTGAAAGAAAAGATGACCAACAAGCCTTGCGAGAACTTGATCTCTGCGGAGTGATTACTTATTCCCTTGGTAGGTGGGACCAAGGACATCACAAGAGTATCACATTCATTATTGTGAGCATGGAGAGGGTCAGATTTCTCCCTGCCTAAAAATATATGCATAACCACGTTTTGTCTAATTTAATTGTATTGTTAATTATCCCCTACACCTGGAGGTAATTGTAAATCAGAACCAGGTGCAGTGTATTTAAGAGGTGCAGCAACTCTGTTCAGGGTTGCTGCTGTAGATAGGAGCCCGATTGTTACTGTGCACAACCATAAAGGTAAAACCTATGTTTGGTTTATAAGTGTTTGGTTAAAAGCGTGTTATGTTTTGTTTGGCAGGTAAAGAGCTTAGTTAGTCAGGGACCTGCGAGTGTTTAGTCAGTGCTGAAATAGAGCCAGGTTTTGTTTGTTGGTTTTTTGTTCATTTAATTTTGTATGTCATTGTTAAAAATATCAAGTTTCTATGTCCTGGGTCTGTTTTTAAAGGGGCAGTGAACCTGTGTGAGTGCAAGGATGTTTTACTAATTATATATATATATATATATATATATATATATATATATATATATATATATATATAAGGATTGGAGAACCAAATGAGGAGTCTGCATTTTGAAAAGATTCTGAACCACCTTCCTGAGTTTATACACAAAGTACTATCAATAGCAAGGGCGCTAAAACAAAATCCATGCTGTGCATATTCTAATTCATTGCACCCCATTGGCAAGACGTCACCCTTTTTTCAATGCTATCAAAGTGAACAGGGAAGAGCTGGAGATTAGGAAGAGAGGGGAAAAAGAAAGCCTAGAGAATTCACTGGCAGAGATGAATTAGTCCTGGAAATAGCCTACCTTGTGATATATCCAGGTCACATTCCATAGCTGTTTTGTTTATTTTTGTTAACATTCTGAACCTCTATCTTTTCCAAAGGAAAAAAGAGCAAGCGAGAAGGAGAGAGAGGAAAACGTATTGAGCAAAAGGCACTATACTAAAACAAGTTAAAAGCGAAGCACAGATTTCAAGACAATTTCTCAAGGCAATTTAAATTATCCATTAGACAGATGCAAGCAAATATAATATACTTGACCCTTCTGTTTGTGTATTTTGAGAAGTTTGTTATAATGACTAGCCCAGTAATAATTCACTGTACTTCATATATAATAAGTAGAAATGCACAGGCTTTTATGATAAACAGCTAAGGTAACAGGGGGACACCTCCTTTGCATTTCAACGCGAGTATGTGTCAGATTCTCATTTCATTACCAGTCGACACATTAGTGGATGGATTTTAATTTGCTTTTTTCAGAAGCTGGTTTGCTACCCGTGGAGATGTGGTCCAGCTAGAGTGTGTTTGAAAGAAGAAAATGAATTCAGTGTCAACTACTTTTTTGTATTTTGAGGCCATCACATGTCATCATACACACACACACACACACACACACACACACACACAGCAGTGGTGTGTAGAAGATTATAAGAAAACAGAATCTGAGCTTTAGTTCATTTGATAATAAAACTTTAAACAAGGAAATGCTGAGAAAAGGTATATTCAGCTGCATTCTGCATACCTTAGAATGCCTTTTCTTCTAGCATAATGTAGTATGTTAATGTGCCCTCACATGCAGTATATGGTACAGTACACTGTGAAATGCATACATGAATACAGAATTAACAGTTGTTGTTTTTTTTAGATCCTGATATTTTATTACAAATTAAGTTTATATAAAATAGACATGTATATTTCTGTCAATGTATTATGTACCTGAACATTTTTCACAATAAAGTATGTTGCAGGATAATTATTGAGACTAATAATTAAAGCCGATAGGAGACTATTGTATTGGTAGAAACAAATCAAAATAGCACCGCCCAGTGGGAATTATTGCAAACATTTCCCTGTGTATGCTTGGTTTAAATGTGTCTTGTTGAAAAGAGTCTAACATACATACAGTAAATGTATACATAAATTGACAGATTCATGTTTTCCTAGATAAATGCTACATAAACATACAAAACACACTGATCAATTCAGACACAGTTTAAAAACAATAACACTAATTAAGTCATTTTAAGAACCAGGACTTTGGTAATAAATTCCTTGGTTTACAAAATGCATTATAGATTTGTATGGCAAAATGGCTATAGTGCGCAGGTGTAGATGTGATGCGGTGCATAAGTAATGACAAACAAGTGATTGCAATGTCCAAACAATGTTTTATTTCGGGGAGGGTTTGTAATCCAGATCGTTTGTGATGGTAAACAATAATCCCAGGCAATTCACAGCAACTGTTTCTCCTCCAATCCTTGTGCTACGCGTTATCCAGAGGCAATTCCCCTCCGATCTATGTCCACTAAGTCTGTTGCCAATGAGCTTGTGAAGGTTTTCTCCTGGGTGGGGATTCCCAAGGAGATCCTAACCGATCAAGGCACCAACTTTATGTCCCGGCTAATCCGCGGAACATGTAAGCTTTTGGGAATTAAGACCATTAGGACCTTGGTGTTTCATCCTCAGACCGACGGTTTGGTGGAATGCTTTAATAAGACCCTTAAGAACATGTTGTGCAGATTTATTCGTAGTGATGTGCGTTACTGGGACTAGCTGATTCCTCCCCTTCTCTTTGCGATCAGAGAGGTTCCCCAGGCTTCTACAGGGTTTTCACCTTTCGAGCTGTTGTATGGGCGGAGACCCCGGGGCGTGCTCGAGCTGGTCAGAGAGATGTGGGAGGAACAGCAGGACAATTCGACCAATACTGTCCGGTATGTGTTGGACCTGCACAAACGTCTTGAGTGTGTGGGGAAATTGGCGCATGACAATTTGCAGCAGGCGCAGCACAGACAGGAGACACAATATAACCGAGGAGCCCGGTTGCGCACATTTCAGCCGGGGGATAAGGTATTTCTGTTATTACCCAGTTCTGAGTCGAAACTCTTGGCTAAGTGGCAAAGACCCTTTGAGGTTACATGCCAGGTTGGGAAGGTGGGACTATGAGATCTGCCAGCCGGAGCGACGGACAGAGAAACACATTTATCATATCAATCTCTTAAAGCCTTAGTTGCAACCAGAGGCGTTGTTAGTGGCGCATGCAGATGACGTCACGGATCTGGGACCTGATCTTTATGTGTTGGCAAGAAAAGGATCGGTACAGATTGCTGAGAATCTGACACCAACGCAGAAATGTCAGGCTCACAGTCTGGTGGCGGAGTTTCCTGATGTGTTCTCTCCCGTCCCGGGGCAGACTCGAGTAGCCCATCATCACATTGTTATTGAGCCGGGGGCGCTAGTTTGCCAGAGGCCGTACCGTATACCTGAGCGTAAAAGACAGGTAATAAAAGCGGAAATTGACGAAATGCTGATACTGGGGGTAATAGAAGAGTCCCAAAGTGACTGGAACAGTCCGGTCGTGTTAGTGGATAAGCCAGACGGGTCAACTCAATTTTGCATTGATTTCAAATGAATCAATGAAAAATCGAAATTTGACGCTTATCCGATGCCCCGGGTAGATGAGTTGCTGGAGCATTTAGGCACAGCTCATTTTATGACGACACAGGATTTAACAAAGGGGTACTGGCAGATATCCCTGACCCCGGAATCTAGAGAGAGGACGGCGTTTTCGACTCCCTTCGGGTTGTACCAATTCAGGACCATGCCCTTTGGGTTGCACGGAGCCCCCGCCACTTTCCAGCGGATGATGGATTGCAATTTGCGGCCCCACCAGCAGTACGCCGCTGCTTACATAGATGACGTGGTTATCCACAGTGAGAATTGGCCGAGTGATCTGTGTAAGGTGGCGGCGGTGCTGCAATCCTTGCGGGAGGTGGGGCTCACTGCTAACCCAAAGAAGTGTGCCATTGGGAAGAGCGAGTCGGAGTATTTGGGGTATCGAGTAGGGGGCGGCCAGATCAGACCATTAGTTGCTAAGGTGAAAGCCTTGGCTGACTGGCCGGTTCCTACAACCAAAACCCAGATGCGCTTTTTCTTGGGACTAGCGGGCTATTATAGAAAGTTCATCCCGAGCTTCGCTACGCTCGCTGCTCCCTTGATAGACCTCACCCAGAAGGCTGCCCCAAATACGGTTCAGTGGACGGAGTCGTGCCAGAGGGCCTTTCTCACCTCGAAGCGGAGGCTGTGTAGTAAGCCAGTACTATGCAGCCCAGATTTTGGTAAGAGGTTCACCCTGCAGACGGATGCATCAGAGACAGGTCTCGGGGCAGTCGAGTCACTCCGGTACTACCTCCTGGGGTGACACTTCACCCTGGTTACAGATCATGCCCCCTTAGCATGGCTTCACCAGATGAAAGATAGCAACACCAGAATCACACGGTGGTACTTGGCCTTGCAGCCCTATGACTTCAGGGTAGTCCACCGAGCAGGAAAGCTGCATCAAAACGCAGGCTTTTTCTCTCGGGAAGCCATGGGGGTGTAAGATTTTCAAATGAACCGGTGGCGTCATTCTGAGGGGAAGGATATGTAACAGGGAGAGATCTGTGCTGACTCTGCTGGCGTGTTCACGGGCTGCAGGAAGAGGGCGGCAGTCATCCAACAACCGCCTGTGAGTCATGGCAGTGACACGGGGAGGTGGGAAAGTGGGTGTGTGGACTTTCCTCCTCTCTGAATGGCTGAGAGGCGTGTCTTGGGAGATTGTTAGCCCTATAAATTAACGCTCTGTTGTTTCCTCAGATCTGCCCTTTTAAACGCATAGAGTGCGCGGAAACGCTGGTCCACGACTGAACGGAACGGAGGTTCAGAGCGAGACAGTGAGGGAGGGGAACCCTTGGGCAGATCCCTGAATAAGGATAGCTGAGCAGGTTAGGTAACCGGCAGCGTAGGAAGGTGATCCGGGTCGCACAGGCAGCGGCGACCGGAATATTGCTGCAGAGTGCAGCACCTTTTCTTTGTAGTTTTGTTACTGTTTTATTTTTCCTGTTTCTTTGTGTCTTCGATTTTTGCAGTATTGTTTTGAAGCAACTGCGAGCGCGCCTGAACTGTTTACCCTTGCTTGGTATTCCCGTGGTTCTGTTTACCATAGTTGGTAAGCAGACCACGGACCAACAGCACCCTCTGCGGGATAAAGAAACCCAATGCGCCCCTGAAATAAAACTGGGCACCTGTGTGTTGTTTTCAATTACACCTGTCTGTCTCCTGGTCAGTGAATTACCCACACCCCTTCCACACCTTGGTTGCCACATTGCTTCCATGACTTGGTCTACCATAGCTCTGCCCCCTTTCTAGACGGATGACTTCTACCTAACTCTTGAAATGAATTGTCCAACCATCCAGTCCGGGGCACTCTGTTCTTTTTACGCCACACTCTTACGGGTCGGGAGGGAGATTTATAACGTAAGATTATTGACATAACCATGGTTCCTGAAAGAGAATGACAACCATTACCGAATGGGAAGAGCCCTCTCTGACCACCAATCACTGAGCATATATAAAAAACCTGCCCTATCAGGGCCCTGCTGTGAGATGGAAATCTTTCCCACCTCCTGCTGAAGAGGGACGTAGCATATCGCCATTTTCTTTAGAAAACAGAGGTCAGCTGGGGACACGACCTCAAAGGGAAATGGTTGTCATTCTCTTTCAGGGAACCAGGGTTATGGTAATAACCTAACATTCCCTTTCAATGGAATGACAACCTTTACCGAATGGCAAGCTGTACCAAAGCTGTCATGGCTCCAGATTACTGACAGTACAGCCTCATGGCAATAACCTCAGAACCCACATGATGCCTAATGGCATGCCGCCTGCAACACCCCAGAGCCAGGAAAGGGTCTCGCTCTGTTTGCCACATCAAGGCGGCAAAAACGCGCAAAAGTCTGACTAACTGTCCATGTAGCAGCATTGCATAGCTCATCTAAGGAGGCACCATGAAGGAAAGCCCACGAAATTGCTTGGCCCCTGGTAGAATGGGCCGTAATGTCCCCCGGTAGGGGGAGTACGTCTGTTAATACGTCAAGTGTACAGCATCTGCCACCCAATGCGCTAGACGTTGCTGACCTCTAGAGCGGCACCCATAGCAGACAAACAGATAGTTGGACTGTCTCCAGGATGCCGTCCTTTCCAGTTAACAGCACATAGACCGAACTGGACATAGCGTGTGCTATCTACGGTCCGCCTCTGATTCGTGCAGGGGAGGTTTGAAAGTTTCCAAAACCACTGGTTGGTTAATATGGAATGGAGATACCACCTTTGGCAAAAAGGCTGGATTTGTTCTTAATGTTACCCGCAAGTCAATTCCCGTGAAAACCATGCAGGTGTCATCAATGGATACAGCATGAAGCTTACTTACTCGTCTGGCAAATGAAATGGCTGTTAAAAACGTCACCTTCAAGGAAACAGGGTGCAGTTCTGCTGACGCCAGAATAGACGGCTTAATTCAACGGCCAGACCCAAAGTTGGAGCTGGGCTGGGTTCGGGTGCCATAATAGCCCCTCCGCTTGGCTCAGTAGGTCATTGCACAACAGGAGCTGCCATGTCTGACTGGACAGCATGTCGGAGTAGAGAGCAAACCATGGGTGTCTCAGCCATCTGGATGCAACCAGCAAAATCTGTGCTTTCTCCAACCTGATCCTCTCTAGTGTCAGGGGTATTAATGGTAGCGGAGGGAATGCATACAAGAGCCTCTGTGGCCAGGGGTGAGCTAGCGCATCTACTCCCAGGGGTCCCCCTATTCCAGACCGCTCCCCAGCCCAGGCTGGAGGCATCTGTGGTGACCACTTCCCTTCTGTGAGGGGATCCGAGGGGAGATCTGAGGTGCAGATTGCCAGGATGGTGCCACCACTCCAGTGTCTTGGCATTGTCTGGATACTTGCACCAACCGGTTGGAGTGTGTCCTCCAACTACCAAATCCTGTCTTCCGACAGTGAGGCAAGAATGCTCACAGAGTTCAGTTTGATCCCCAGGAACACTGTGGACTGAGACGGTATGAAGTTGCTTTTCTGTTGATGTACTGAGAGCCTTAACTTTGTCACATGATCTAATACCTATTTTGTGTGCTCCTCTGCGTGTGCTTTGGACTGCGCGCAAACTGGCTAATTGTCCAGATAGTTCAGGATCCAAATACCCTGCAGCCTGAGTGGAGCCAGTGCTTCATCCATGAAAATATGCTGGGCACCAGCGAGAGGCCAAATGGCAGCACACAGAATTCGTACGCGTTGCCTTGAAAGGTGAAGCGCAGATATTTTCTGTGTGCGGGACAGATCAGGACGTGAAAGTAGGCATCTTGCAGGTCGATCTATGTGAACCAGTTGCCCGGTTAGACGGACTGGAGGATACGCTGTACTGTCAACATATTAAACTTCCTCTGTTTGAGGAACAAGTTGAGGACCCTGAGGTCCAGAATTGGTCTGAAACCGCCGTCCCTCTTGGGCACCAGGAAGGAGATTGAGTGGTCGGTGCCGAGTCAATCTGCGCAGAGGTCAGTGCCGATAGTAACACAGTCAGTGCCGGGCTGTAGAGAGCTTAGAAGCTATTCCCCGTTGCCGAATCAATCGGTGCCAGGAACGACGCCAAGGAGAGCATTGTCGATGCCGAGTGGTCAGTGCCATGTCTATCGATGCCGAGGTAAGTTCCAATGATAGGCGAGGTCCGCGCCGGGCTGTAGGTGGCGCCGAAAATGGTTACACCGCTGCCGAGTCAATCGCGGTCGGGTAGGCGCTGTTTTTTCAAGCCTGAAGGATGTCGGGGAAACCGCGGTCGATGCCGGGGTATGCAGTCGATTCAGTCAGCGTGGTCACCGAGGGCAAGTGCAGCCACACTAGGTGAGCCTGAGGCTTGAGAGGGGCGCTAGGCCCAAGCTGTTTTTATTTAATTTTTTTTTGTGGTCGATTAAATCGGTCTATACGATGCCGCGAGCCCACAGCGTCTCCTTACAGCACCAGAACAGTTTCTCCACACGGTGTCTGATAACTACATGAAGCCTCATGCAGTGAAAGAGAGTAATGATAAGAGAGTAATCTCGAAAGCGTGATTATACCATGAATAAATAAAATTTGATGGTAAAAAAACGACAAAACAGCCAAATTCGGACAAGAAATCACGAAGCAATCTGTGTCCTGTCCCAGTGAAGTGAGAGAGAAAATGGCGATATGCTACTGTAAGGACGTCTCTCTTCAGCAGGAGGTGAGAGGGACTTCCCCCTCACAGCAGGGCCCGGACAGGACAGCTTTTTTATAAATGCTTACTGATTGGCGGTCAGAGAGGGCTCTTCTCATTCGGTAATGGTTGACATTCCATTGAAAGGGAACCAAGATTAATTCTTTCTCTGTCACAACTGGATATCCATGCTAAACACCGTTTTTCAATGTCTGATACAAATACTGTTTTTTTTCTACTGGATTGCAGTGATGCCAATGAAACTTGACAATCTAAACTGTTACAAAGGTCACCCTGCTTTGTGCTAGGTGATCCTCTGATCCACGTCATTTTATTCTGCTGGAATGTTTAAACTTGCCTATTCTGAGAATGAAATTCTGTTCCAAAATGTAAAATCCCTGACTGCACTTGCCTTTACTGGGTGCTAGACATTGTTCCTCGACTTCCTTGAATCCAAACAGACTTTGACAAACATGAACTGCCATGTGCTTTGAACAACTGACTTCTTTTATTCATCTCCTCTTCTGACAGTTCAAACAATTGGGATATTAAGAATCAGAGGTTAAAATTTGGAGCTAGATTCCTAGCGCCAAGGTACCTCATATAGCGCAAACAATATTACATTCTGGCACCAGTAGACATGTTTAATTATTATTATTATTATTATTATTATTATGTATTTGTTAGCAATGTAATTAGGTCTGGACTACTCAAATGACCCATCCACACTCATCCACATACACAGGAGAGAAGCTTTGTGTCGTGTGAGAAGTCGTAAGGAGGCTTAAGGCGGTATTTAATAATTTAGAACCAGTAGACTTTCTATTGCTAAACTTTCAAAATAGTTTAACACCATTTTCAAAATGATTTGCACCCCTGTCAAGGATGTTTCAAAGGTTTCAGTGGTCATCTTACTCACATGAATATGCATCAGGGCAGAAAGACGTGAGGCTGATTAAATGTAATATATGAAAACCCATGATCACAAGCAGCACTGTTTAATGGCAGTGTCAGACACGACAACAATAGTTTATGAACGTTTAAGTAGGAGTCCAGATTGCTGGTTATTACAATGTTTAACAAATCATCACACATTCTCTGTTTATTTCAATATCCCTCTACCAAACTCCAGCCCTGGGGTTTCAAAAGCAAAAAACACTTTTTCACTTTATTCACGTTTAAATGTAATGGCTCTCAAATTATGGCAAAGCGGTTTTAACATTAAATCTTCCATTGCTGATATCAACAATTCTATTTTTGATATAAAAAATTCTATTTCTGATATCAACAATTCTATTTTCGGTATCAAAATCACAGTTTTGGATATCAGTAATTGTGTTGCATTTTTGATATCGAAAATAGATTGCTGATATCAAAAATGCAATTGTGGATATCAAAATAGAATTGTCCATATAAAACAATGAGGATTAAATGTTAAAACCGCTTGCCATATTTAACAAGCCATTTTAACATTTAATCCTCATTTTTTGATATCGACAATTCTATTTCTGATATCAAAAATGCATATTAATTAACAAAAACATTAAACGTTAAATGTTCCATATTTATACTGTTTTTTTTCTACTGGATTGCAGTAGAAATGTCCGAAGAGGGAGTGGGCCAGGCTGATCGACCCTTATCTAGCTGGGGAATGCCAGAAAGCATACCACAACCTAGAGTTAAGTGAAGCCCACGATTACGGGAAGGCTGAGATCCTAACCTGCCTGGAAGTTGCACCCTCCATGAAGACCCATTGCATCCATCAGTGGAACTACAAGACTGGACAACCACTCCGGACCCAGATGTGCGACCTGGAAATGGCTCCAGCCAGAAGCCCAAACCGGGGCTCAGATTGTGAAAATGATTGCTATGGATCATTACCAACGTGGCTTGCCCAAGGAGGTTTGCTGTTGGGTGGGGCAGAACAGGGTGCTCTCCGAAGATGCCCTAGTTGCCTTGGTAGAGCGATATTACACAGCTGGAGCAGGAGAAGCCTTGCACCCTGAGAAACCGTTCCCCTGGCCTGGACGAATCAAAGGACCAGGTAAAAATATTACAAGTTTATTTGGGTAGACTAAGTGAGACTGGTGGTTAACTGGGCCAGCAAGAGCCGATAACAGGAGCATGGGGTCTTGAGAGACATTATATGTTATAATTGTAATAAGCTGCTTATTGTACACAAAAAGATGAGCCTATGTAATGTAATATGTGTAACAAAGTGGTTGGGTCTCTTCCCAACGACAGCGAGTGGGAGAAGTACAGGCGTGGAAAAGTACAGAGCAGTTTAGAAGCAGTTGGAAAGCAGGTTGACGGCTGCAGAAGAAACTAAAGTTAAAAAAAAAAACCTCAACATGGTCTTCAAGCCAATAATCTGTGACACCTGCTTGATGTGGGAAATCCGAGAAAACCCAGCGGAGCTAAACCAAGTGTGCGTAAAGTCCCGCCCGATCCAGGATTTGCATAAACTAGTAAGTATGCTAGAAATATGATTAAAGGCAGCTACAGAACACAGGGCCATATTTTTAAGGAGTTTACTCCAGTCTTTAAGCATCTAGTTACGCACATTACGTTTTGTGACAATATCAAAAGCATGGCTTCACTTCAGTTACTTGTAAAAACACAATATAGGTTTTATGCTTATGTGGAAGGGGTGTAATTCACTGACTACGAGACAGACAGGTGTAATTGAAAACACCACACAGGTGCCCAGTTTTATTTTTAGACCAGTTCTTACTTTTTCCGGCAGAGGGCACTGTTGACCGTGGGCTGCCTATCAACGATGATAGACAGCACCACGGAAATACCACAGCTGGTAAGCGAACAGCAAGTGCACTCGCAGGTGCTCAAAGAAATAATAATGAAAACAGAAGGCGAAAAGAACAAGGGAAAATAAAACAGTAATAAAACTACAAATAAAAGGTGCTGCACTCGGCAGCGTTATCCCGGTCGCCGCTACCCGCACGACCTGGATCACCATCCTACTCTGTCGGCTCCCTGCCTGCTCTACACAATAGTTTGGGGTCTGCCCAAGGGTCCCCCGCTGTCACTCTCTGACTTGTTAGCTGTTCTCAGCTGGTCTCTCCGTCCTCGACCAGCGCTTCCACACACACAGCGCATCTACAAAGGCAGCCCTGAGGAAACAGCAGAGCATTTTTTTTAATATAGGGCTAGCAATCTGGCAAGACTCGCCTCTCAGCCATTCAGAGAGGGGAAAAGTCCACACACCCACTTTCCCACCTCCCCGTGTCACTGCCATGACTCACAGGCGGTTATTGGAAGGCTGCCGCCCTCTTCCTGCAGTACTGTGAACATGCCAACAGAGTCAGCACAGATCTCTCCCTGCTACAGCTTATTTTATTGGTGGAATGTTTAAATCCAAGTCTTCTTGACATAGTCGTCCTCCCTGTAGAAGTTAGTTGGGCAGCAGTAATATTTCAAAATAGTTATTAGTTTACAATGTTTATTTAAAACACAATAAACCCTTCAGATTTATTGGGAAACTTACTTAAAATAACTAATAAACTTGTGTCCACAAGTTATGTAATTAAAAATGATTCTTAAAGCATTTAAACTATCTTTTAACACAATAATGGTACAAGTGCATTGTCACTATAGCGTGCTTGGTAATTTTTATGACACCTTGGAAGGCCAGACAATCAGTTAGCATTTTGGAAGGTGAGCTTCAAAGAGTTAACACAGTTTGTGGCCTGTACCTTATCTACACCCTTTGTAGTAGATCTGGTTAAGAATGTTGTGGAATCGGTGTTAACAACCCAATTCCCACAGCATGACAATACAGACAACAGAATTAAATATTTGAGAAATGCTTATGTTAAAATGAATTTAACCATGAATTTCCTTGACACACCTTTGGAGTTTATTCTGAGTCGGTGAGTCACCCTCTACCATTTATATTTTGCACTGATCTTTTGTGTAATGTGATGTACAATTTTTAAAGTCTGAGATCGATGTTAAGCGTGCCATACATGGGACATTTACTTACTGCAAAAGGTCTGTCTCCCGGCCTAAAGTCAAAGCAGTACAAGAAATGGCACAACAAACAAATACAAAAGCTTTGCAGAGATTACTTGGATTCCTAAATTATCTAACGAAATTCCTACCTCATCTATCGTGAACCATTAAGACGACTGACAGAAAAATATGTTATAAGGACGAGGCTACCATAACACAAAGCGGCCCTAAAGCAAATCAAGCACCTGGCCAGCAATCACCCCATACTCACATACTATGATGTGCATGAAGAAGTCACCATACAATGCAATGCAAGCAAAACTGGTCTTGGAGCAGCACTACTGCAAAACGGACAACTAGTAGCTTTCGCTTCAAGAACACTTATATCAACTGAACAAAGACACATACAGATTGAAAAAGAATGCCTTGCCATTGTTTGCCATGCGAGAAATTCGACCAGTACATCCACGGCAGAGAACGCATCAACATACAAATTGATCACAAACCTCTAGAAATAATCTTCAAGAAATCTATACGTTCAGTATCAAAGCACCTACAGAGAATAATATTAAGGTTACAACGCTATCAACTGGATGTGAAGTACAAGAAAGATAAATAAATGCATATAGCCGATTTCCTGTCCAGAGCACCATTACCGCTCAAGAAGACATTGCATGCACACACATAAGAATGTGTCTACTCAATTGAAACAAAACTGCAAGAGGAGATTGAAAACATTGACCAACCCAGCAACATTAACTTTTCAACGCAAAGCTTGAACAAAGTTAAGACTCATATACAACAAGATACATCGCTGCAAAATGCTGCAGTCGTTTATCTCAATATGATGGCCTGAAACAAAACAAAAAAAACACCTACAATGATAAAAAAATACTGAACTTACAGAGACGAACTTACAACGCAAGACAGAGTTATCTATAAAGGCACCAGAGTAGTAATACCCAAAGCAATACGTTCAAACATACTAACACTCATCCATGAAAGCCACTGTGGAATTGAAGCAAGCCTGAGAAAAGCCAGCAATGTTGTCTTTTGGCCAAGCATTAATCATGAAGTAAAAGACAAGCAAGTGCAGCATATGCAACGAACATCAGAGAAAACTGCAGAAAGAGACAATCATACCACACAAAATACCGAAGCAACTGTGCAGCAAAATTGGAATGGATTTTTTCACTCTGAACTGTGACTATCTGATCATAGTTGATTACTATTCGGACTATTGGGAGATTGATGAACTTCAACACACGACTTCAGCAACAACCATAGAATGCTGCAAAAGACACTTCAGCAGACATGGGATACCTGATACGGTAATCACGGACAACGGACCTCCGTTCGCTGGACATGAATTTAAACACCTCGCAACCGAATGGGAATTCCACCACCTTACGTCATCCCCCTACCACAGCCTAAGCAATGACAAAGCTGAATCTGCAGCGAAGATAGCCAAAGCACTTCTGAAAAAAGCCAAACAAGATGACAATGATCCATGGAAAGCAATACTGAACTGGAGAAACATTCCTACAGAAGGAACAAAAGCAGTCCTATACAATGATTAATGTCAAGATGCACACACACACATTACTGCCTACAGCATAACAGTTACACAAACCAAATGGTAGTCAAAGACATAACTGAAAGAAAAGAAATACGTCAACAGAAAACAAAACAGTACTACAATTGACAAGTAAAAAACTTGTCTGAACTGCAAGAGGGATAGACAATTTGAGCGCTATTAACACCCAACAGCAAGTCAAACAAATGGGAACTTTGAATTTGCACCAAGCAAATCAGCCCGAGATCGTATAAAGTAAAAGTCAATGGACATACATATCTGTGAAACCATAAGGACATAAAACCTGTCAAAGAGCAATTCAAGAACATCATACTGAAAACTTTGATATCTATAATGAGATTCGTACATCTGCATACGAAAGTAGTTTGAAACTAACAGTTATAACTAAACTAAAGCAGCAGGGATGAAACTAAGTTACGAGAATGAATATTATCCCTATATCTGGGACCAGGTTAAACAAATCTCTACATGTTTTCTTGGAGGGTGACATTGTCCTCAGGTAAATTACAGTAGCTTTAGTACAATGAAATCTTAATTACTGCAAACAGAAATTTAGAACAGCCTTTATTTTCTTACAAGAGATGAACACAGTTGAGTGGTTACATGGATCTAATAAGACAATGTTGACATCTCAGTGGTAATTCATTAGTTATAATTAAGGCTTTAATTCTGTGCTTAAAAGATTTAAGGCCGGATGTGGCAGTGCGATTGCCCTGCACAGTGATAAATTAGTGTTGGTGTGGTTTATATGTGGGAATTGGCTTATTTTGTGACGTTTTGGTACTTGATTAGTTTGATTGTATTATTGTTTACAGACGGGCGCTCGATTGCGACTTGCTGCCTGCTATGCTTGGTTGAGGGAAGGGCAGCAAGTGATTGGCTGTGCTGGTCCTCAATCAGCAAGTGGGCGGGTCTCGACCGAGTGTCTGTCAGTTTAAAAACATCCGCGGGAGATTGCTCGGGGCTGCTGCAAGGCCTGCCATTTTCACGGCACCTTTTTGAGTTATAGTTTGGGGTATTGTGTTTTATTTTGCACTTTTTGTACGGTTTACTGTATTTGTCCTCTGTGCGTTACCATCGCTGGTAATGTCACATGACCGCCTTTATTTTACTTTCACTTTCTGTTTGTTGTTAATAAATCCTGCGCGCCTGTGCCGGCGTTTCAACACCAACCTCTGTCTCTCTGTATGCTTGAACAGCGGCGACCCACACGCGTGACTCGAGGAAGACCTTGTCACACTGGATTATAGTAGTTATTTACTTCAAATTGTCATTAGCATTTAATTTCAAAGTTAACACCCACCCAATACTGCTATCAAACCAGAATAAAACAACTCAGACACTTCATTTAAAAGTTAACACCCACCCAATACTGTTATCAAACCAGAATAAAGCAACTCAAACATTTCATTTAGAGGCTTTTAGCTACATAGTTCTCAAGTGTGCAGTTTTGAAAGAATCACAGGATTAAAAAGCATGTTACTTGTGGAGATCTGTCGAAAGTCTACTAGTAATGGTGTGGTGTTTGTTTGGTGATGAGGATTACAATATTGGCCACAGGAAGTTGATCCAACCAAACTCATCACAGCTGAATTGAAGAAATGTCAGCCACAGGTACATTTGTGGGCTGGGAGAAGTCATGCTGATGGCGGAAGCTACATAATGAGTGTCCAGAAGGATGCGAGGATCAGGGTTAATAAACTGCAAAAAAAAAAAAAAAAAATGGAAATTGGTGAATTTATAAATAGCAATTGTACATAAAGATGAGAAATACAGGTCTGACTTGTGTAGGGTCTGTTGCAGATTGTAAATTACACTGTGTAAAAAATTTTGTTTTTTGTTCCTGGGTAGTAAGTGTTATTTCCTAATTGCTTATGCCTCAAAAGTATAGAAAATGGCCATTATTCCCCACAAACTTTGCTTTTGTGACCAGGACAGTGATATTTCAAAATATCACTATTTCCAATGGGAAAACGGGCAAATGTGTGTGTTTTCGTTCAAATAAAGTCAGAAAAAAACTAGATAATAGATAACGAAAATTTGAGATACATAACAGATGTTTTGCAGAGGAAAAATATTTGACACTGTACATATAATATATGTGCAATCTATGAAATCACCCTGTATAATTAGAGTTAACAAAATAATCAATAATCTCCAGTTTTCACAGTAGCAGTTTTAATACAACAGCGAAAGCCATTGTGTGCTTGTAATGAACCTTGTTAATTGCAAATTTCACAAAGCTTACAATTAAAAAATTCTTTAACCACATAGTATGTTCAAACAGGTCAGTGGATGTTGAACATGACATGATTTCAGCTATCTAAAAAAAAAGTAATTTAACCCCAAGCCGATGGGGTCGTATTTTGGCTTGGGCTTGTCTTGCGAACGATCCCCTCAAGGTACAGAAGATTCACTTTACCCAAAGCTTTTTCATCACTTCATGTACAAGTGAGACTGAATTATTCTTCAAGGAAATGCATATAATTAAAAATAAATAAATAACTAAATTAAACCCCCCATTAATGCAGTGATAAATATTTTGCGGTGTGAATGTGTCAAATATAGTTATCAAATGTATTTTTGACAGAAATGAATGTTTTAATAATCAGTTTTAATAAAAACATAATAGTACTCACTGCAACCGGATCCCTGATATTTGTAACCAGTTCGTCGGTTCCAAATCAGGAACCGGGTACTCAATTTCAAAGGAACAGGTACACAAATCTATATTGCTATTCACAGCATGGTGCAAGCAAAGATGATATGTTGGCAATATTCCATAATAGTAAGCATTTTATGTATGCATCTACATGTTGATTATACCAGTGACTGGGAATTAATAATTTTTGTTTTATTAATTAGTTCTCTGAAATTCTCAGATTGTTAAATCGGCAATAATTCTTAATTTTTTTAAATTTTCTGTGGCAAGGGGGGCGATGACTAAGCTCAGATGATCCTTAGGGGGTGCTATTACGAAAAAGGTTGAGAAACACTGGTTTAAGCTCTTAAACTTCGGGCAAGGTTTTGTTTGTGTTGAATTCTTTAACCCAGCTGAGGGAAGAAGAAATAACAAAACTCACCGTTGTTTTGTACTCTTTGGGTCCCGCCTGTCATTCTACAAGTTCTACACATCAAATCGGTTATCCTACAAAATTACATGGGCCCCTTCCAGCTCACACTAAGCTTTGCTTTGATTGCCTTGCCTTGCCTTGCCTTGCCTTGCCTTGCCTTGCCCTGCCTTGCCTTGCCTTGCTTTGCTCTGATTGCTTGCTTTGCTTTGCTCTGCTCTGATTGCTCTGCTTTGATTGCTTTGCTCTGCTGTGCTTTGCCTTGCTTTGCTTGCTTTGCACTGCTTGATTTGCTTTGCTCTGATTACTTTGCTCTGATTGCCTTGCCTTGCCTTGCCGATTACTTTGTTTTGCTTTGATTTGCTCTGCTCTGCTTTGCTCCTATTGTTTTGCCTTGATTGCTTTGCTCGGCTCTGATTGCTTTGCTTTGCCTTGCTCTGATTGCTTTGCTTTGCTTTGCTTTGCTTTGCTTTGATTGATTGCTTTGCTTTGTTTTGCTTTGACTGATTGCTTTGCTTTGCTTTGCTTTGCTTTGCTTTGCTTTGCCTCCTGACTCTTGTTCTGCCTCTGAACACACCCTCCCAGAGTGATTTGTGCCTCTATACATACAGCTGAGCCGGGACTCAATTGTTAATTAATCATTCACTTGAAACCAGGCATGTGAACTAATTTGTGCAATCCCAGTGCCCACATAAGAATACTCATTTTCTCTGCACGTGAAGTAATTGTGCAATCCCTGTGCCTAAATACAAATATACATTTTAAATCACCAGTGCAACATAGCCCAGTTTAGCCCCATGCACCAATATATACACACCAGCAATAGCACACCACATACAACATAAAACACAAAATACGCACAGGGGTTGGGCACCCTGCCACAATGTGTAATTCCTATAGCCTATTTTTCTGTCTTTAATCCAAAAATATTAAACATGGGAGAAACGTTAACTGCGAACCTAAAATGACAAAATGAAAGCTTTGTGTTTTCCTTTGAACACACTGCATTTCTAGTAGTATGTAGCAATTATTTTTTTATAAACTTTTAAAACCAGAGTGAAAGAGAGCGAATTAATCAGAATCAACAATCTCCCTCTCGACCCATGAGACCACTTTACAACAGGAACTGTTGGGCCTCTTACTGAATGGCTGGGCCGTTCATTCCAGAGGCAGTTGGAAGCTGGCTATTCAGGAAAGGGGTTGTGTCACTGTACCAGGAGTCCTCGCCCTAGTACGGTAAATGAAGTTTCAGTCATGACTTGGAGGAGACGTGATTGAACTAGCTATCGGAGGGGGCGGGGCTGAGGGGGGCGTGATGAGGTAATCGGTTCCTTTGCTGTGATTAATGGGAGTCAATGAGGATGGAGAGATAGTGAGTGAAGGGTTTCTCTTTGTAGCAAATAACTGTGTACTTTTGTCTTGGCCAGACGGCTATCATACCAATCCGGGAGCTACCGCTTCCAGCCAACCATAAGCCTGGACTTCACTGCACCTGTACAGAAGCAAGCACCCCTGCATCAATCACCGCACCTGCACCTAGAGCAAGTGCTGTCCAGAGACGTGTCAGTATCTGTGTTTTGTATTATTATTATTTTGAAACTGCTACCCCTTTGTTTATACGCTGGCAATACCCATAGCCAGCATTTATTATTTACATGGTCAAGGAGACTGGAAAAAGAAAATAAAGAGAACTTGAACCGTGAACATTGTATTTGTCAAGGTCTGGAGCACTTGCATCACCCTTTCACCTATGCACTGCAACCCACACGTTCACACACAGACACCGTCAAATTATTAGTAAATTATATAACATCATAGATGCCACTGGAGCCTATCAACCTGAAACAATTATACTAATTAAAAAAAACAAAACAACTCTTGTATGACTAAGCAATTATGTAAACAGCTAGTGTTGCTATCTCTGTTACATTGTCTACTATTACAAAGGCAGACACACAGTTGAAATCAATGTCATTATTCACAAGCATTTTAATGATAGTCTGACCTGCTGTGTGGTTAGAGTCAAGATGCAGTGTATCTACTAGGCAAGCAGTAAGTTCCTCTGAATTAGCAGTTGTAAAGCTCTGTGGGATGGAAATAATGCACAAAACACAGACAACAGTGATTCAGTGAAAAAAAATGCTTTTATTTGTAATCCAGGTCTGGTGACCGTCAAATAATAAATCCCCGGCTATACACAACAATGTGTAAAGCCCGGGGATAGAAATAACAGGGCACAGTCCCGAACAAAACAAACACATGGTCACCAGTCCTGGGTGAGTGCAGACGTGCGTGTGCGGTGGTGAAGACACGGGTAATTCGTGACGGTTGGTGCAGTGGTGATCCAGTTCGTGCTGACCCTCGCGACAGCTCCGGATTTGTGCGTTTAGCTGTCTAGTGGTGAAAACACAGACAGTTATTTACACAAACACAAGCAACACACAACACTCTTTCTTTTCTTTAATCTTTTACTGAGAGCTCCTCTCTCGATACTTCTGTCTCTCCAGCGTTTTACCCAAACAAAGGAAAAGATCAGCGTTATCCTGGCCCCTATGTGTAATCCCACATGATACAAAGTGCTAACATGCAAGTTAGTATTATAGAAATATAATTTATTGGTGCATAGTGGTGAAGTGTTGTCCGGGTTGGTGCTGGCCTTAAGCGACAGCTCCTGGTATGTTTTAGTCATCTAATAAGAACAAATGAGTACAATTAGAAATGACAAACACTAAACCCTCAGTTACTTTTTATTTTCCTCAATGGTTCTATCTCAACCATAACAAAGAAACAGATCACTTAACTATGTCCCCTTTTATACCGTCAGTCAGGCCCCCTTGGTTAGTGAGTACAACCCTTTTTCCTCCAATCTGCAGTTGCCACATCACTTCCCATCTGGGGAGATGATTTGGTATACCATGGCTTTGCCCCTTTCTAGATGGCTGACTTCCACCTTTCCCTAGAATGAATTGTCATACAATCCAGTCCGGGGCACACTGTTCCCTTTACACAGCATCCTCACAGATCGGGAGGGAGATTTATAACCAAGATTCATTCTTTCTGTCACAGGCCCCTAGACAGCCCCTTTGCTGAGAAACATTTAATTCAAGAATGGAAAGCACTTTAGCACAGAGTCACCGGCTTTGTCATTTCCTTCACCATTAATCTAACATTTAGTGAGCATGTCTTTTTGTTATCAAACCCTTTCCCTGGCAATTATCACAAACAGTGATGGCGTTGCAATGTGGAAAAAAATAATTTGCTAGTTAGAATAATGAGCTTGCTTGGCTGATGGATGGGGCAGAGAGGAGGTCATTGAAACAGTTTCAAATACAATTCCTCCTCAATTCCTCTGTTAAATTTGGTTTCATAGTCCACAAAGCAGTACTTCTGTAATTTTTTTTTTCTTGAGCAGGGCCGCAGTTTACTTTTTTACATTAGCCCTTTAAGCCATGTTTGATGGAAGTGGACTCTTGGTTTAATAAATGGTTTCATGTACACACAATTAAGACAATGTCACGGTTCTTTAAGAGTCAGTTATCCTTAAGCACTCAGAATTTTAATTACACTACTAGAATTAATTGTAGCCACACATATAGCCTCTCAGTCACACTTACTCTTATGGGGGAACTGGTAATCACAACTAAATAATAATAATAATAATAATAATAATAATAATAATAATAATAATAATATACACCATGTTGTACATAATAAGGCTGAAATTACATCAAGTGTTTCTAGTGAGATATAAAACCAAGAGATCATTCACACCAATGGTTTACCAATGTTACCAGTGATTAAATTGCCCCAGTATAAAAGCTTACCACAAGCCATTTTGCAATTTTCCCATGGTAATACAATACATTTACCATAGCTACCTTTTTTTAAAATATGCTTTACCACATCTTACAATGCTATTTATATACTTTACAATGTAAAAGTTTTATAAGGGAGAGCCTTATATAAAACATTCTGTCAGGGTTATGTATCACTTCCCTGATCTGCAATATTTAAATATTGATTTCCAAAGCTCTTTAATACAAATTCACATTAGCTTTTTATTTCAGAAATGAAAAACACACCAAACCTGAAATAAGCCATTCAATCATTTCAATTAAAATTGCAGTGTGTGTGTGTTTTTTTCCCCCTTTCAGAAAACAATTGTGCTAATGATGATTTGGAGTAAATAACTTTGAGAATCTAGCCCTTTAAGACTAAAGATATTTCACAGATGTATTTCTGGAGCTTACAGACTGGTTTGTGCTATAATGTGGAGAACCAGAATCAACCTTCTGAAGTGTTTGTGCCTCCCTTGCTTAGTCGCTCCATGTTTTCTTTTCTTTGGAAGTCTGTGCGCAGGTTTGTTAAATTCAAGTTTAAACTCCAAGCCTACACATAATCCATCAATGTCTTTTATTATGCTATACATCCCAGTATCCTTATGAAAAGTAAAGTAACTACAAGTTAAAAGAAGATGTATTTTTGGTATTTCTCCTGGTATTTCTAACATTAGCTATCAATTTTTTTTCCTGTTCTAAAATTTTGATCAAGCATTAAACAGTAAGTAGCTTTAACTATGATTTGATTTGTCTGTCATTTTTGATGATGAATATGTCACAGGTACGGATAGTTGTTTTGATTTGAGCACATTATTATTACTAATTAAGTATTGTCAAATTACACTATGTAACACAATTTTTGTTCCTGGGTAGTAAGTGTTATTTCCTAATTGCTTATGTCTCAAAAGTATAGAAAATGGCTATTATTCCCCACAAACTTTGTTTTTGTGACCAGGACAGTGATATTTTGAAATTTACCTATTTCCAATGAGAAAATGGGCGAATTTGTGTCTTTTCGTTCACATAAAGTCAGAAAAAAACAACATATGAATCCAAATGAACATGAATTTATAGTAAAGTAATACAAAAATGACTACAAAAGATTTAGAAGTGAGTAGTTTTTCAAGATTTACGATTATACTGTAAATCACTTTCACGAATCAGCCCCCAAATGTAGTCTCCCATCATGTTCTCGTTATACTGTCCTTGGCCGCATCATTAAAAGTGCAGTATATCCTGGTGGAAGTGCTCGCCTTGCTCCTCCGAGTATGCTCCCATGTTCTCCTTGAATTTATCAAGATGAGCATCAAGGATATGGACTTTGAGGGACATCCTACAGCCCATTGTGCCGTAGTTCTTCACCAGGGTCTCAACCAGCTCCACATAGTTTTCAACCTTGTGATTGCCCAGGAAGCCCCGAACCACTGCGACAAAGCTGTTCCAAGCCGCTTTCTCCTTACTAGTGAGCTTCTGGGGGAATTCATTGCACTCCAGGATCTTCTTTATCTGTGGTCCGATGAAGACACCGGCTTTGACCTTTGCCTCAGGCAGCTTAGGGAAGAAGTCTTGAAGGTACTTGAAGGCTGCCGACTATTTATCTAGAGCGCTGACAAATTGTTTCATAAGGCCCAATTTGATGTGCAGTGGTGGCATCAGCACCTTCTGGGGGTCCACCAGTGGCTCCCAATTGACGTTGTTCCTCCCCACAGAGAACTCGGTCCGCTGTAACCAGTCCCGCCTGTGGTAGTGCGCCTTGGTGTCCCTGCTGTCCCAAAGTCAAAGATAGCAGGGAAACGTGGTAAAACCGCCTTGGAGACCCATCAGGAATGCTACCATTTTGAAGTCTCCTATGACCTCCCAGCCGTACTCATCATACTTCAAGGCGTCCAGGAAGGTCTTGATGCTGTTGCAATCCTCTTTGAGGTGCACCGAGTGAGCCAGGGAAAGAGACGGGTACTTGTTACCATTATGGAGCAGTACGGCTTTGAGGCTCCTGGATGATCTGTTAATGAAGAGGCACCACTCATTCTGGTTACAGGCGATTCCGATTACCTCGAAAAGACTGGTCACATTGTGGCAGAAGCAGAGCCCATCTTGACGGGTGAAGAGGCTGGAAAAAGGTTGGTGACGCTTCCTCTGATCTGCGACTTGCACGCTTTCATCCAACAAGTTCCACTGCTTGAGCCTAGGTGTCAAAAGCTCGGCATTGGACGTGGTGATACCAAGATCTCTAATCAAGTCGTTGAGGTCTTTTTGGTTGGGGTAGTATAGGTTTCTTTCCTCAGCTCCACCTCTGAAATTTTCATCTGGATCTACAACATTTTCCTCGCTCTCTGACGTGCTGCTCTCTTAAGAACATAAGAAAGTTTACAAACGAGAGGAGGCCATTCGGCCCATCTTGCTCATTTGGTTGTTAGTAGCTTATTGATCCCAAAATCTCATCAAGCAGCTTCTTGAAGGATCCCAGGGTGTCAGCTTCAACAACATTACTGGGGAGTTGATTCCAGACCCTCACAATTCTCTGTGTAAAAAAGTGCCTCCTATTTTCTGTTCTGAATGCCCCTTTGTCTAACCTCCATTTGTGACCACTGGTCCTTTTTTCAGGCTGAAAAAGTCCCTTGGGTCGACACTGTCAATACCTTTTAGAATTTGGAATGCTTGAATTAGGTCGCCACGTAGTCTTCCTTGTTCAAGACTGAACAGATTCAATTATTTTAGCCTGTCTGTATATGACATGCCTTTTAAGCCCAGAATAATTCTGGTCGTTCTTCTTTGCACTCTTTCTAGAGCAGCAATATCTTTTTTATAGCGAGGTGACCAGAACTGCACACAATATTCAAGATGAGGTCTTACTAGTGCATTGTGCAGTTTTAACATTACTTCCCTTGATTTAAATTCAACACTTTTCACAATGTATCCGAGCATCTTGTTAGCCTTTTTAAAAGGTTCCCCACATTGTCTAGATGAAGACATTTCTGAGTCAACAAAAACTCCTAGGTCTTTTTCATAGATTCCTTCTCCAATTTCAGTATCTCCCATATGATATTTATAATGTACATTTTTATTTCCTGCGTGCAGTAAATTACACTTTTCTCTATTAAATGTCATTTGCCATGTGTCTGCCCAGTTCTGAATCTTGTCTAGATCATTTTGAATGACCTTTGCTGCTGCAACAGTGTTTGCCACTCCTCCTACTTTTGTGTCGTCTGCAAATTTAACAAGTTTGCTTACTATACCAGAATCTAAATCATTAATGTAGATTAGGAATAGCAGAGGACCTAATATTGATCCCTGTGGTACACCGCTGGTTACCACACTCCGTTCTGAGGTTTTTCCTCTAATCAGTACTTTCTGTTTTCTACATGTTAACCACTCCCTAATCTATGTACATGTGTTTCCTTGAATCCCAACTGCGTTCAGTTTGAGAATTAATCTTTTGTGCGGGACTTTGTCAAAAGCTTTCTGGAAATCTAAATAAACCATGTCATATGCTTTGCAATTATACATTATCGATGTTGCATCCTCAAAAAAATCAAGCAAGTTAGTTAGACACGATCTCCCTTTCCTAAAACCATGTTGACTGTCTCCCAGGACCCTGTTACCATATAGGTAATTTTCCATTTTGGATCTTATTATAGTTTCCATAAGTTTGCATATAATAGAAGTCAGGCTTACTGGTCTGTAGTTACCTGGTTCAGTTTTGTTTCCCTTTTTGTGGATCGGTATTACGTTTGCAATTTTCCAGTCTGTCGGTACCACCCCTGTGTCAAGAGACTGCTGCATGATCTTGGTTAGCGGTTTGTAAATTACTTCTTTCATTTCTTTGAGTACTACTGGGAGGATCTCATCCGGCCCAGGGGATTTGTTTATTTTAAGAGCTCCTAGTCCCTTTAACACTTCTGCCTCAGTTATGCTAAAGTTATTTAAAACTGGATAGGAACTGGATGACATGTGGGGCATGTTGTCAGTATCTTCCTTTGTAAAAACTTGTGAAAAGTAATCATTTAATATATTTGCTATTTTTTTTTCTTCATCTACGATTTTGCCATTTGTATCTCTTAAACATTTAATCTCCTCTTTGAATGTTCGCTTGCTGTTGTAATATTGGAAAAACATTTTGGAATTGGTTTTAGCTCCCTTAGCAATGTTCATTTCTATTTCTCTCTTGGCCTTTCTAACTGCCTTTTTGACTTGCGTTTGCAGTTCTGTGTACTCTTTCTGCGTATTGCTTTTTGGTCCTTTTTTAATGCTCTGTAAAGTGCCTTTTTTTGCTGAATATTTTTTTTAATTGATCTATTAAACCATTTTGGCAATTCAGTTTTACATTTAGATTTGTCTACTTTAGGGATGTAATTGTTTTGCGCCTCTAGTACTACATTTTTGAAGAACAACCATCCTTCTTCTGTGGGTGTTTTCTCTATTTTACTCCAATCTACTTCTGTTAGTCTCTGTTTCATACCTTCATAGTTTGCTTTTCTAAAATTGTAAACCTTAGCTTTAGTCATTACTTTTGGGGTTTTAAAAAACACTTCAAATGAGACCATGTTGTGGTCTGAGTTTGCCAGTGGTTCTCTGACCTCTGTTTTAGTTATTCTATCTTCGTTATTTGAAAAGACTAAATCAAGGCATGCCTCCCCTCTAGTCGGTGCCTTGACAAATTGTGTTAGGAAGCAGTCATTTGTCATTTCCACCATTTCAATTTCATCCTTCGTGCTACCCACCGGGTTTTCCCATTTTATCTGGGGGAAGTTGAAATCCCCCATTAGTATGGCTTCTCCTTTGCTACACACATTTCTAATGTCATTGTATAACAGATTATTTTGCTCACCATCTGAATCTGGCAGTCTATAGCATGCTTCTATTATTATGCCCTTTGAATTTTTGTCTGTTATTCTGACCCATATTGATTCTGTTTTATTTTCTTTGTCCAGGTTTAACACCTGGGCTTCAAGACTCTTTCTTATGTATAGCGCTACCCCTCCTCCTCTTCTGTCCTGCCTGTCTTTCCTATACAGTGTATACCCACAAATATTATATTCGTCCCCATCACTCTCAGACAACCACGTTTCTGTAACACCTATCACATCATAGTTACCTGTTAGTGCAGTAGCTTCAAGTTCTAGAATTTTGTTTCTGATACTTCTAGCATTTAGATAAATACATTTAATGGTTGTCTTACCTGAGTTGTTGTTCTTGTTTTGATGCGGTCTCCCTTCTGTTTTTTTGTTGATTTCTCCCCCCATCCTTTCTAGTTTAAATGCTTCTGAACCTGCTCGAGGATTTTGTCTTCAAGTAGACTGGTTCCCTTGTTATTTAAGTGCAGTCCGTCCCGTCTATACAGATAGTCCTCGTTGTAGAATGTGGTCCAATGATCAAGATAGGTGAAGCCTTCCCGTGTGCACCACGTCTTCAGCCATGCGTTTTGATTAATTATTTCCAGCTGTCCATATGGTCCCTTTGCAAGGTGCCGGTAGTATACCAGAAAATACCACAGTTTTGGTTTTCTCTTTTAATTTCCTTCCTAGCTCTCTGAATTTGTTTTGCAGGGATTTTGGTCGGTCTCTTCCAATGTTGTTTGTACCGATGTGGACGACTACTACCGGGTCGTCTCCTGTTTGTTCTAGGACCCTGTCCACGTTCTCCATGATGTGCTTGACCGAGGCTCCCGGAAGGCAGCACACTATTGTAGTAAGGGGGTCAAAACTGCGAATTGAACTTGCTGTGTTTCTCAATATGGAGTCCCCAACAATCATGACCTCCCTTCTTTTTGCTGTCTGGTCACCACTGTCAATGGGGTCCTGGATGTTGTTCCTTTCATTCTCTTGTTGTTGGTTCTGCTCATCAAAATTCTGAAGTGACTCAAATTTGTTGGTTGTTTTGATTTCTGGTGGTTGTGTTTGACGAAGTTTCTTTTTTTCCCTGCTTCTGCCTACCTGATTCCAGCTGTTCTGACCTTCTATCTCCCTGGTGGCTTTCATTCTGTTAGGGGTGATGCAGACTTCCATTAATTGTGGGTCTGCCAGTTCCTCAAGATCCTGTTGCTGTCTCACTTCTTCCAGCTCCATTTCTAGCATACTTACTAGTTTATGCAAATCCTGGATCGCGCGGCACTTTACGCACACTTGGTTTAGCTCTGCTGGGTTTTCTCGGATTTCCCACATCAAGCAGGTGTCACAGATTACTGGCTTGAAGACCATGTTGAGTTTTTTTTTTTTGAAGTTTAGTTTCTTCTGCAGCCGTCAACCTACTTTCAAACTGCTTCTAAACTGCTCTGTACTTTTCCACGCCTGTACTTCTCCAACTCGCTGTCGCTTCCACTCGCTGTCGCTGGGAAGACTGCCTCCTTTAACTGCGTTGTTCTGCTGTGCTGTTGGCTCCTCCCCTCGCCCGTTTCTCAGAACGGCGCTGAATTTGAATCAGCTGCTCCCAGTTTCAGCTTGTTTGTTATCAGATAAACACACGCGGCTGTTTGACTTTGAGCTGCTGCTGTGTTTCCCCAATGTCCTCTGTTTTCTGATTAATGCAATTCAAGATGCAATTTCTCCTTACTGCTTCTAAACTGCTCTGTACTTTTCCACGCCTGTATTTCTCCCACTCGCTGTCGCAGGGAAGACTGCCTCGTTTAACTGTCTTCTAAAAACGGCTGCTCTCTCTCTCCGCAGGAGTGGGTACGGGGAGCTCATGGCAGTGTAGCACCGGGGTGATGGATGAAGGAAGGTCTGGATACGTGATAGTAGGTGCATTCTTGCCAGTCCGATGTTTGGAAGGGTCCACCATGCAGAAGTAACAGTTGCTTGAGTGGTCAGTGGGTTCCCGTCAAATTCTTGGGATAGCGAACTTCATGGCTCTCTTTTCCCCTCTGTACCATCCTACAAAAATACACTTATTTCACCCATGACTAATGAGTAAGAGATTCTCGCAACATTTTTCATATATGATATATTTTTTCAATAACACTGAAAATTGTAAAACATTTTTAAATTAAAAACTTTTACAATTTTAAAAATTGTAACAAATTGTATAACATAAAATTCCGAGCAACAGTTGTCCATCTTACCTTCCAGAGTTTTTTTGCAGTGCTCGGAGGTGAAATGAGGTGCCCAGGGTTTGTCTTGATCCCCGACAGGCATGCCGAAATATGCCTTGTCGGCCTCACACATCTTAGCAGATGCTTCCACGGAGTACTTTTTCACTCTTGTCTTGATAAATTGGCCGCAGACATAGCAAAATGCGTCTGCCGGATGCTTGCAGCTTCTTGATGCCATCTCAGAAAAACGCAGATATGTATCCATAGGCAGCTGGAACTAAACTGAACTGGTGGGTTTAAGGCCCCTGTATTTATACTACTATTTATATTACTGGAAATTTCTAGAAAGTTCTAGAAGTTACTCCAAGTTTACTCAGCACTGAATCTATCTGGAATGTTCTGGAAAATAGGTAAATTTCAAAATATCACTGTCCTGGTCACAAAAGCAAAGTTTGTGGGGAATAATAGCCATTTTCTATACTTTTGAGGCATAAGCAATTAGGAAATAACACTTACTACCCGGGAACAAAAAAAAAAAAAAAAAAAAAAATTGTTACAACGGTGTTATATATGTGTGTGTTTTATTGATATTCAATTGAATGTATATGATTTTTTTTTATTTATTATTTTTTAAAAAAGCTTTTGGTATTTGTTTTGAATTGCACCTGATTTGATACAATTGATTAATTACCTGGCTGATCTGCAGGCATGTGAAGGTTGCCTTATTTTTGTGGGGCAGATCAAAGAATGGAAAAACAAAAAAAGAATAGAGAGGAGAACAGGGGAGAAGCAGTATAGAAAATTGACAGAGAAAACCCTAGAGAGACTACAGAAACGTTATAGAAAAAAGGCACAGGAAAGATGGGGAACACATAGAAATAATATGAAAGAGAGGGGTTTCTTCTTTTTTTCAAACTGATCTAGTTAGATATTTAGTTTGTGGTATAAGTGATCACATGGCCATGTGATTAGTCCAGACTCAGTGAGAAACTATCAGCATCTATGGCTGCCAAGGAATCCAAAAAATATATATTAAAACATGTCTACTGGCAACAAAATTGAATATTGCTGGTGCTATGTGGGGTACCCCTGTATCATTCCTCACCAATTACCAGCCTCTTTTCCCTTCAGTTAGGTTGTATTTAGGGTGGAAATATGTAATGGAGAGTCCAGAATGGCCTGCAAACTTGGATAAAGTTATCATAGATAATTATGATATTTGTGCAGTTTTTCAATGGTTCCCCATGGTTATACACTATTAATTTGCCATAGTTAACTATGGGTTGTCATGTTTTTTTTTTTTTTTTTAATATGCTTTCCCTTACCTCTTTGGGATTTGCAGTGCTTACCTATGCTTTACTATGATTTATAACACATTGCTATGTTTAAGTTTTGGATACTAATAGGAATACCTCACAACCAAAGTGCCTAAAATCAGTAACATGTGAAGCACTTCCCATTTAAACAAGTTTGAATGCAATGGTTTCACATTTTTGCCAAGCCACCTTAGTTCTAATACAATGGCACCACAACCATTGAGACCCTAAGTTTATATGGCCAGTTGTATTTAATTGTGAATTTGTTCTCTGCCATTCGGATTGTTTATTTCTGCTTCGTCATTATTTCTGTCAGGACAAACCCTTTTATAAAGACATTTGACATACGAATGAACCAGAGCATTTGACTTGCTTGGATTTGGAGATCAGCCTTGCCTTTTAGGTCACTCAACATTTTTTATGACATTTCTTAGCCGAAACGAGTCAAAAAGTTAGACGGCAGTTGGGGAGGAGGGGAGTAAGCTCAAAGTACACCACTGATTATAAAGAGAGTTTCCTGAGTGAATGTGGGCGTTACCTACTTAGTCTGTAATAGTTTGGCTCAGGGCCACAGGAACCAGTACGGTATTATTTAATTTGTGTCCCCAATTATTTATTTTTCTACCAGTTTGGACTCCCCCATCTCCTCAGCGCCACTAATCATTCATGCTTATGAGCGCTAAGGTTGCCTTCCCTTCCTATTCTGTTCTTGGCCAAATCTTTAGCATTGCTAGGCTGCTGAACATTGAATGTAGAGCTGGTAATCTGAGGTAGATAATTTAAAAATACTGTCATTGAATGAAAGATGGCCCAGTCTATGTTTAGCAAATTTTCCACAAGACTGGAAACCACAGTAATTTCAGACAACCCTAATCAGTCACTTGTTTACAATTTTCCAAAATGACTATTTGGAAAAGCACAGGTAGTAAATAGGTTGTTCAAATGCTGCTTGGTTTAATAAATGGAGGTGGCTTTACTGCGATAAAAGCATTAACTGTGCATTTTGCTTTTTATGTGTAAAGGCATATCAAAACAAATTAATTACTTCTAGCACCTGCCTTGATCTGTCTTTCACATCTAAGGCAGTTGGAAAGGTGCTTGCTTTAGAAAACACAAATTGTCAGTGTCACAGAAATTCTGTTTTCAAGGTTGTGACTGCTCCTAAGTCAATGTGGGGAAGCTATAAAAAAGGCCAACAAGATGCTTGGACACATTTTGAAAAGTGTTGAATTTAAATCAAGGGAAGTAATGTTAAACCTTTACAATGCATTAGTGACCTCATCTTGAATGTTGTTTTCAGTTCTGGTCACCTCGCTATAAAAAAGATATTGCTGCTCTAGAAAGATTGCAAAGAAGAGCGACCAGAATTATTCCGGGTTTAAAAGGCATTTCATGTGCAGACAGGCTAAAAGAATTGAATGTGTTCAGTCTTGAACAAAGAAGACTACGCGTCGACCTAATTCAAGCATTCAAAATTCTAAAAGGTATTGACAATGTTGACCCAAGGGACTTTTTCGACCTGAAAAAAGAAACAAGGACCAGGGGTCACAAATGAAGATTAGACAAAGGGGCATTCAGAACAGAAAATAGGAGGCACATTTTTACACAGAGAATCATGAGGGCCAGGAATCAACTCCCCAGTAATGTTGTTGAAGCTGACACTCTGGGATCCTTCAAGAAGCTGCTTGATGAGATTCTGGGATCAATAAGCTACTAACAACCAAACGAGCAAGATGGGCCGAATGGCCTCCACTGGTTTGTAAACTTTCTTATGTTCTTAAGTCATTCCATGATGTTGGTGAATGTCTTATCAGTCCAGGAACATAATGTAAAATACTTAGCTCGACAGGGTTTGGCTCTATGCAGAGAAGGGGATGAATCAGATTCAAACTTTATCCAGGCAATCAAATTAAGAGCTAAAGATGACCCTGCCAGTGGTGTAGTGGTTAAAAAAAAAAAACAAACACACACACAAAGGAGCCATCTCAATGAGAATCAATGGAATAGTTAGAGATATTGACAGTTATTCACTGTGACGGGGAACTCCCCGTCTATATGAATATGTTTGGAACTGGCAGGGAGGGGGTTAAATTTCTCCCTGCCAGGAAAACATGTGAGAATGTGGCTGGAGCTCTAATTGAATAATTAGTAATTATTGATTAATTGGGCTCCAGCCACAGGGGATAAAAGCCAGGGCAGAGGGCCTGTCTGGGTGTTCTTTTGTTTGGGAGTTTGCTTTTGTGTTGGAGAGTTTTTGTGCTTTAAAAGAAAGGAGAATCTTGTTTAAAGACCTGGAACTTGACCATTTATTTTGTAAGTTCACTTTGATTATTTATTTTTGAACCTTTTTTTTTGTTGGCCCTTGTGCTTGTTTATTTGATTATTTTTTGTTTAATAAAGAACTTTATTTTTGCCTTTACTCTGTCTCTGAGCCTCAGCCCTCTGTCATCTTGCCACATGCCCTCTTTCCTTTTAACATGATTTAAATCAGTTACTTTTTTAAAACATAGTATCTTTTATGTACCATAACAAAAAGGATGTAATTAGTTAAACTAAACAGCATTTCAAACAAATTGCACAGACACACTGACAGTAGTAGGCTATGTGCAAATTGTGACTAACAGTTACTCTTTAAAAGTTATCTTTTTAACCTGTTTTACTCTGGAAAAACTGTAGACATTTTTTCTGATTTAAATTAAATGCTCACTTCAGCTGCCAAGTTTTCATTCATTTCTAGACCATAATGAAGAGAATGGATGTTACACCATAGACTCCCTTATTCTGGTACCAATAGGTATTTTGGTAGTAATTTTGCTCATTCTAGAAAGGACTTGGATTCAAAACTGCTGCCTACCAGCAAGTCGCTTCAACTGCCAAAACCTATTTTCATACCAAGCACAGCCTTGCTACGAGCAGATAAATTCGCAAAATTTGTTATTTTCACTGTTCTAAAGTTAAATACAGTTTACACTGTTGTAATATTCAAACATAACACTTCGTCTGTTATAATAAAACATTTACACTTATATTCTCTTTGAATTATTCTAGAATACATGTATTTAGCTTAATGATTACTTTCAGATCAAGCTTCCTTATTTTCTAAATGAGAAACTTGACTGGGAATCCATTAAACTATAGGCTTGTTAATATTAAGAAATAGGTGAAAAAGGTGCTCGCATGTTGTACAAGGGAAGACGGGTTTTAGGGTCATTCTGTGGCACCATGTTATTCAATGGTGCAGTGTGTGTTTTTAAGCCATCTATGATTAAAACATATAGCAGTGATCAAACCATGATTTTTTTTAGATTTCATAGATTTGTTATTAAAGACACTGTTCACATTATTTTTCACTTTCTTTGCTTTTTGGAGAGATATTTGCATTTTTTTAGTTAAATAGTTTGTTTAAACAAGCCTGTATATCCAGGCACAAACCATATGAGCACAAACATTAAAATGTAATACATGTTTCAATCTGTAATTAACAAGTTACTGGAGCAACCAAATTTTGCTGAATGCTTTGAGTTTTGTCATTTAACGTTAATTGGTGGGGGGGGGGGGGGGGGGGGGGGGGTAATTGTTATTTCTGATAAGGGACATTTCTTTCAAGAAAGACGACATTCTTTAAAAGACTCTATTTCTAAAAGTGACCGACATTTTTATATGTTTATATTGAGTAAAGTGGAATGTGGATGAATACAGCCTGTGTGTTGCATCCCATTGCATTGAGAGAGTTTGGTAAGTAAGGCAAAACGTTATCAATTATTTACATGCCTAATATGTTCTTTTCTCCTATCTCACTACAATTGTAAATATAATTATTATCTCCACCGGAAAGTGTTTGTTATCAAGAGGCTCCCAATAGTTTGAAAAAGCATAATGTGTATCTAAACCTTGATAGTACCCTGTAATGTATAATTCTTTGCTGTTTTGTTACACTAACCTGGTTAGTTCACCATCAACATTTTGTAATTGTTGCTTGTATGGTTTGGTTCCACTAGGCTATATTTTTTTAAATCTTATAGGACAGATAATTTTGAAAGGGAAATGCACCATAGTTACCTTATTAATTAACTATATAGAACCCAGATCCCATATCTTTTCCTGAAGAAAAAAACATGCATCTCGGAGAAGTGGGGTCACATATGTATATGGCAGGCAATAATCAGAAACTTGTAGAAGTACTGTAGAAAATAATCTTTTAAAATGTAATTTGAAGTTACATAACCTCTAAAGAATTGCAAATCAACAATTCAAGTCTATTTTCTTACCTCATATTAGCACAAGCAACATTTTCACTTGTCCCCCGTGAAAGGGGAATTCAATTAAAATAATTTCTCTTAGCTGAATTCTGCTCTCCTTGTTAATTGTGCACTTGTATTATACCTTGGTACCAATGTCTCATTTTGAGTTTGTGTAAACAGCCCCTAATGAGTTCCTGCTTCTCCTTCCCAGAATCCCACTGGGAAATCACATTATAATGCGATAGAGCACTTACCTATAAATATGCTAATTATACAACCTGTATCTAATCTTGGTGTCAAACTTGATGAAACAAATCAGTTTGAGAAAATAGTGACTTGCCCCATAGGGAATAATGGCTCATTGAAAAGCACTGGATCCCTAAATAGTTGCATTGAAAAGATATTAATAAAAATCAGATTCAGGGCTTGACATTGGCTGCATTGAGGAGAAGGGAACTAATTTAGAGTTTGGTCATGACTGAAGCGTCCACACAAGTTTTAGGGGCAAAAATAATTTGATTTGCAAATGCAAACAAATGCGTTGTACAAGCCTCAATGATGCTTCCTCATTAAATGTCCCCTAACTTAAATTTCTTACCTCTTAAAAATAGTCACTTTTGGAGTGAGGTCTGATCAGGAAGGTGAGTCTGACTTTTGGTCAGAAAATTATTCATTTCTTAGAAAACGCCCTTATCCAGGGTGACTTACAATTGTTACAAGTTATTACAGTACAAAGTATCGCATTATAAAATATCGCATTACAGGTTATCACATTATTAAATAACATATTACAGAATATCATAATACAGATAAGATACGAAAGTACAATAAAATCAAGTAAGAGCGAAATATAGCATACAGTAACTTACAAGAGCAGATTTGACTAAGTGCTGTTAAATTTTACAGTGCAGTCAGTTCATAAGAATCACTGATATAAATCAACTGCATATAGTGATCAAAACCGCTGGGACAAAATCATTCCTATACCAACTAATGTAATCCACTTATAAGAATCATTTTGGGGCAAACTGACTACATGCAATATGGTACTTGACATGTACAGCCAATGGTGTTTACACCCAATAAAAGCGTTTTTTGAATTTGATCACGTCTCGTGATTCGGCATGTATGCAGCGTGGATAGTGCAATGATGCAGGAAACACTGCAAGTGTTTTGTGTTCTCTGTTAGTGAAAAGGTTTTTCAATAAAGTGAACACACATTAATTGAATACATACCAGTACAGCAGTTTTATTGTGTGATCTGCATATAGACAGCACGGCGCCGTGAGGAGGAGGATGGGATTGCAGCAGTTTGCATCTCTGTTTAATTTCAATTGTAACAGAAAGTAAGCAAGCCATAGATGTTTAAATGCAGTGGAATGCAGTAAAATACTGTAATGTCATATTAATTCAAAAAGCCATTACTCGTCACACCACAGGGAAGTTAAACTTGTCACCCTCACGAGACGATCGCTGTAGTAAAATAGGATTCTGCAGTCTTGAGTGAAGTCACAACCAGCTGCTTACCCACAGGACTTGTTTTTATGTATTGTCTCAGTGATTGAACACCATTGACATCTGTATACTGTATTTAAACTGCTGATGGCATGCTTTTGCTAACTGCAATGTGAGTTTGGCTGAGGACAATGTAAATTATCAGGCTGGAGTCTTGATTCACAGTTTTAAGCCAGTGTTGGTTTTATTTCTTACACTGCAGTGGCAAAACAACCACCACTGAAACAAACAAAATAAACCTAGCTCTCAGCTGGAGCACGAACAGTAATTTGTGTATAACAAACACTAGATCTCTTACTCAGGTTTTAGTTTCTTTTTGTTATTTCTGCTGATCGGGGGTACAGCTAGTCTGCCGGAGGTGGAGGAGCGGAGAGAACGGGAGGGGGTATAGGGAAAAATTTCAGTCTGGAGATAAGAGGGAGCAGAATGTTCAAGACAGCGACAGGTGAGTACAAGAGTTTTGAAACAGCCTGAGAGCAGAGAGGTGCTGAGGAGAGAGGAAATAAAAAGGAGTAGAGCAGGGGCAGCAGCCACGGAGAGACGAGTGGGGAGGGGGTCCAGAGCACACATGGTGTGTAAGGAAATGGTGCTTTCAAAACCTCGGTTAGCGCTCCTTTAAGAGACAATGTTGCTCGTGGCAGGAAACTCATTGCCAATATAATATTTTTCAATCAAATGCATTCAGGTGCTTTGCAGAGCTTCACCAGCATATATCCCGTATCTGATCTGATGCATAGGACTCTACTGCCATCTAGCTGAGGTGCTCAGAATAGCATACTGTGGTCTGTCTCCCACACAGTGTAACTAATAGGTGCATCTACCTGTTTGACTGCTTATTCAAGAATGCACAAAGTGCTGATATTTCAAGAGGAACAATTTAAATAAAGTAGGGAAATTCTGGATTTTTTGACAACGGAAAGCCCAATAAGAGAGGTCCCCAATCATCTCTAGACAATTTTCATGATGTAGAAAAGGACAGTGGAGAAAAAACAAAACACTATACATAAACAATTTAATGAAATGGAATATAAACATTAACAATTAGGCCTACATGCAAAAATGTTTCTTTATTATGTTTCCTATATTATACAGGATTCAAACTTTACTTTATGCAGCACCTGGTAAATGTATCATCTGGCCTAATTAAGGGATAATGGCTTTGCCATGGCATGAGGTAATAAATGGAACTCTACAGTCATTAATGGAACTCCTTTGTTCTAATATTAGAGAGGAACATAGCATTTTAATTTCCAGTAACTTTCCACTCCAGGATTGTCTCCTGCACAGAGGAACAAATGGTGACAGACAGAGGCTTGAAACATAGCATTTCTGGAGGACGCTAAACGTCTGTTGACAATAAAATATACCCTTCGCATCAAATATGTTTTCTATATTGGAGCCTATTTTCTGCTGCGCTGTAATGACTGCATCACAGAGCTCATTTTACAAGTTCAAACTTTTAGACAGTAATAACACTGTCTGCAATTCACATATTTAAATTGATTGTAGCCAACAAAGATACTCCATTCATTTTCCATGTCATGCATATCCATTCACTACACAGGCCTTATTTGCGTAGTTTTAAAAGAAACCTATGTTTTAGCAAGCATTTTCATTTGAACACACTTGTGTAACAGCAGGGGTGTCTGTTACGTGTGGGTATTCGCCGAGATGAGAGAGACAGAAATGGATGTTTAAATGCTGCTCAGACGCCTAGGTTTTATTAAACAAGCAGTTGCTGTCATAGGTGGCCACCACTAGGGTACCAGCAATGTACTTGAAAATACAAAATGCTTCAAAAACAAGATGATAAAAGTTGGCCTACAGGTGACCGAGCGCTACCTGCACTAAAAGGAGGGTCCCGCTCCAGGCAAAGAAAGGTGAATGAAGAGATCACAGATGGTAACATAATAGCAGTCTAGATGGCAATGGATGGTGCATGAAAGTTAGGCCTAACCCGTCCAGCAGAGCAGCACTGCAATTGAAAACAAACAAACAAAATAACAAAAAAAAGAGCAAATTAAAGTATAAAAATACAAACAAAAAGGAATGATCAGATAAGGAAGTCCCAACAAAGAGTCCAGTAATGATGGTGATTGCAGAAGGTTGAAAAAATTGAGTATGTTGAAAATGATGAGTCTGTCCAGTAGTGCTGAGTTGAATGGTGAACAGTGAAAATAAATCAGGAGGATCAGGAAAAAAAAAATGAAGACTGAACACACAAAACAGACCTTAAAACAGCTAAGCTTAAACAAGTAACGATGAAAACAAACCACCCAGTGACACCCACTGGAGGGGTGAAGGGACAGAGGCAGAATAAAAGTTCACAAAGCTTTATTACAATGATCTAGAGTTTACATAAATCAGTTTAAAGCCAGCCAATAGCCACAGTATATTTCAAGACAGGGTATTAGATCAACATATAGCAGCAACTGCACTTCTCATTCCGAGTGGCAGATGGTTGGAACAGCTCTTCCCAGCAAGAGTTCTTCAAAAAAAAGGCAGATTGTCAATACACATAGGGTTTAACAGTATTAGGGAACGTTAGCAGCAATATATACCAGGTTTAACTATATTAGAACAGTTTAACAGCAAAGTACAAGTTTAGTTATAGTTAATACAATTAGCAGCTAAGTTCAGGCTTAGCAGCAAAATAAGGGGCAACATAAATTGGGGGTTAATTAGTTGTTAATAGAATGACAGGACTTAAACAAAATGAAAATTAAATGATCTAATTAGCAGGTCAATCAGGTGGCTATTGCCCTCAACCGCACCAATTAACTACAAACCTAACCACCTGAATAATAACAATCAAAATATCAGCAACTCACATTCATTACACACACTCAGGAAACTAGCAAAAACATAATTGCTGGCTAGCGAAGTATGATTACTTTTTTGCCTGTCGTCTCTCCCTCCCTAAACAGACCTTGAACAGCAACTAAACTCAAACAATTAACAGTGTAAACAAACAAGAAAAGTTTAGACAAAGTACAATATTTTAACAAAAGAGTAAATGGATGCACATGTATTATCCAAAATAAAGTTAAAGTTACACTGTAGTTAAGTAATATGCTGTTTGTATAATGGATTCCTCAAGAGAAAAGGGAGTCCTCTCCTGGCCTAGCCAGCCAGATTTAATAATACAGGTGCTGGCTTCCAAGGAGCTCTGAGATTGGAGGAGTGATATCTGAATGAGCCAATGGGGGAAAAGATGAACAGGGGTGATAGCAAGGAACTATGGGAAATTGAGTTTTAACCTGGCCAGGCTACTGACCCCAATAAAAGGGACAGGTGGGTGAAATTTACACCCACTTTATGGAGCATGTGAATTGCTACAAGCTTATATTGTTCGTTTTGTATTGTCCTTTTACTATAGCAAAAACAAGGCTTTGGACCCAAACAGGGTTGTTATAGCGAGGGTGTACAGTATTTAGTATTTGACTTATATGCTTAATATATGACACTTGCAAATTTTAATGTATAATGTGTGTACATCTGTTATTTCATTTTTGTCATTTTTCACCTCCCATAGTGTTCAACATTTAAAGAAGTTTGGATCAGAATCCAATATCATCCCTTACAAAAAAGTAATATACTGCAAGTATACTTGTGCCAAAATTGTCTGGTTTTAATATACTATTGGTACCATTATACTATTCTATTTTGGCACAAGTAAACTTGCAGTATACAACTTTGTATATTCTTTTAGTAAATAATGCAACATAGTTCTCAAATATCGAGCATTTCTTAGATTGTATCTTACTTCTCTTTTGCATATCTGCATTGTCTCTTGACAAATACTTTTAGAAAATGAGGAGCAACTTCTGTCTGGATCAAAAAGTTATGATGCTCTGCAGCTGCCCGCCAATGTGGATAACTATAAAAACAACTAGTAGAAACTAACTAAAACACAAGTCTGGGAAAAACAAAGGGAAGTCTGGAAAAAGTGTATGACCCCTGAGATACTGTACATATATTGAGTACAGTGTATTTTGTACAAATCACAGTCCATAGGTCAATTATGGGCCACCTGACATTTTCTTGGACAGCCAAATGTCTACAATGGACTGCCCGAAGGGCAAATACCATTGCCAAAATGTTGCGAGTCCTGCTAAATGATTCACTGAGATTTACATTTATAATGCTGTAGGTTATGATGGCTTCCTCATAGAAACCAGGCCTAGTACAGGTGCTGGCTTCCAAGGAGCTCTGAGACTGGAGGAGTGGCTATTAGAATGAGCCAATGGGGAGAGAGGATGAACAGAGGGTGGTTGCAAGGAACTGTGGGAGTTTTAGCCTGGCCAGGCTACTTACCTTAATTAAAGGGACAGGTGGTTGAGTCATACATCCACATTATGTAGCATGGGAATTGCTACAGACTGCAGCTCCTTTTTAAAAGCCTGGTTAACACCTGGCCACCTGCGCACATGAAGTTTTAATTAGACAGGGAGGGAGGTCTAACCTCTCAGCTCTGCCATATCTAGCACAAACTTAATTGTCAACTAAATTAACTGTTAGTAACCAACTAGCTGCTTTCCCTAATGACTGACATGCTTTACAGTCAGTAAGATGCTTGACCCAATGACACTGCTGAAGTGAATTGACCTAAGGTGTGTTTCCTTGAATGAAAGGCAAAAGTGGGAACTTTCTTTTATCTAGTGTAGTACCAGTTATTTTAAACTGAAAATAATATATTATGTTTCTTTCTAAACTGCATATTTGAAACCTGCACAGTCATTGGAATTGCATAACACATAAGATTGTATTTTTTGTTGTATTTTGTTAGCTACAACCAATTATTTTAATATAGGTTATAAAGTGGGATATGTCACCTAATTGAATGTGTATTTTCAAAACAGAGTAAATGGATGCACATATATTATCCAAAATAAAGTTAAAGTTTGATTTTTAATAATTGGAGTGTGAGAAAAACCAAAGTGATATTATCAGGAGCATGCTTCCATTGGCTTTCAATATATTCTAGCCCTTTCAATGTTTTAATAATAAGCAGAGTCTGACATTAAAAGTAAAAAAAAAAATGGGTGTACAAAATAACTCTATCCTTCAATACACCGGCCGAACATCAGACTCATCGCATCTCGATAGCAGCAGTAATTTACTAACACTAAGCATCCTATCACAGTGCAATTGCCAGCAGGGAAACTTGCACAGGTGAGAAAGTGAGACAAATAATACAATGAGGAGTAGATGTACTAAGATGGTCACAGCGCAAACGTACCTTAATTTGCATTTCTGTTGCAACAATTTGCAAAATATACATTTTGTCATATGTACAAAGAGAAAATATGTTAATAAAGAAAGCCGCAATATACTCATTTAAATATGTGTTGCGTCATCTCAGCAAGATCTCTAGCATTGCGAGATTCATACAATATTTTTGTCAAATAAATAAAGAAAGGCAGTTTAATCTCATCAGATTCTATAGTGGGGCCCGCACCTTCACCACCAAATCATAATCATACAGTAGCTAAACTGGATATGTTTGTCTGACATAAGGAGGTATCAGGTTTAAAAACAATACAATAAAATCACACACACACACACACACACACACACACACACACATTAAAGTGCTTAATGTATAAATCATTGTGCTGAAATAACACTAAATTGTTTTGGGTAGGCTACACATTACATTATGAAAAAAATATAAATATGTACAGTACGTCTATACAGTATACAGTGCAGTAATAAAATCAAATGAATACCTAGCACACTTTTTTTTACTTTAGCCTGTAGGCTACCTGTAACACAAAATAAATCATGCTGCTGCATTGTACGCATTGGTGTACAATGCAAATAAAAGATTATTTTAAACTGAAACCAAATGATTTTAGTATTTTTAAATTGTTAGTATTATTAACTTGGCCTACTTAGTAGCCTAGACAATTAACACAAAATAGATAAAGGTGCTGCATTGACAAGTTATGATACTTACAGGAGTACAGTCAATTCTCCTAATACACATTTTAACTGTCCAGCAACACATTTTTCATTACATCACTAGTCTATAAGACAAATGTATACTGTCAGTTTTTATTTAAGTTAGTCAGTGGTGCAGTGCTAAATTGTGCACAATTACAAACCACCTACACATTAATAGAATAGGTGTGTTTCCTATTCCTATACAGATGCTCAGAATGAGCTGGAGGGATTAGCAGCACAAGTGTACAGTCGATTGCTCTCAACATATTTGGGGAACCAGAAATGTCATAAAAATGGGTTTTCAAGGCTTGTAAGTAAACACTGCTTTTAGGGGAAAATAGGAATTGGGTGTCCACCACTAAAATGCATTGAACACAACTAGCAAAACACAAGAAAAAGTGGAACGGGAAATGCCAGCAACAGTTGCCATAGTCCTCTGAAAGAACCCAGAGGCAAGATAATGCAGGGTAGACAATAGTTCGGCCACTGCAGGGATAGCATTGCTTCTGTGAGTGACAGAGCCTGTACCTGTGCATAATTTTGTCTTCATTAAAATCTAAGAGGGTATTGCAGGTACAAGATACACTTTCTCTTCTCATCCTACTAATCATTCGTTCTTGTTGTGGACAATGTCTCCTTCTTGCTGCAATCACAGCGTCCATGGTTAGAGGACAATGTTTTTCATTCTGCCTTTAATTGAGACTGTTTAAAAGGTGTTTTCAAAGGTTCTTAACAAACTGATGCAATTGTAAGTGTTGCAATCCCTGGCAGCATTAGTACACCTCATTATAATATTTGAGACACCTAATTTGCACCCCATGTTTGTGAATTTATGCAGGCACACTCATAATTACATATTCATCTAAGGCTGAACTGCAAAGAAAAACTGCTGCTGCGAAGCATTCTCTAAAGATTCGCTAACAGCATTGGTTTGTTCAGTACATTTCACCCTAGACTTCCAACTGGTTTGCAACTGGTTTGCGACTATTGCGACAGCCACAACATTTTACTACATCTTGTAGTTTCACATTTCAAAAAGGCCTTGTGATGAACTACAGAAACATGATTTAATGGTCTTTAGTATATAACTAATTGCTATGAACCATTCTGGACTTTTTAATAATAAGTTTCAAGGATGTGATGAAACAAATGGAAGCAGTATGAACATTGGAAACTAAATAACATGAATAAAATGGGTAAGAATTATTTTGTGCACCCTATTTATTATACTTTTGGACAGGTTTGCCTGGACACTCATGAAGCCTGTACCATACCGCTGCTGACCATTGCTATTGTGTTTGAATCAAGGTTGACCTTGTGCTAATAGTTTGAACCATGGAAAATAGATCATGTTATTAACATGATACAAATATCTGGGACTACAGCTTGAAAAAACGTATAAGCTGTCACTTGATTAAACTCTCCCCAGTAACTTTATCTCTGCCTTTCCCTCTGCAAATGTGCAACTGACTGTTACATTGGTATGCTTCCAGGTACCAGATCAAAGCCTTAATTGAAAAATAATTATAGGCACTTAATCATTTAAAGTGGTGGGGCTAATTGAAGCAAAAACAAGAAGGAAAGCGGAGACTGAGAATTGTCACAAAGAATATTGTACAGCTTGATTCTTTAATAAGGCAGCCGCTTCTATCCTCATTGTCTCCCAGATTAAATTGGCGAAGGCTATTAACAGAGTTAATTGGTTCTCTAATTTAAACCTGAATACATGACGGATGTAGACCCATCAGCCAATAATGTGGACACTTTGTCAATCTCCCCTTCTGTTGTCAGATTGGCTAATTGCACTTATTTGGTGTGTTTTTCTTTTTCTTTTTTCTATTTATTTGTTCTTCTGCTAATTCCCTTCTACATCAGAGCAGTAAAATAATATCTTGTGACATTGCCTGCACCAGATGGCTAGAATCTGTTTAAAAGGAGTGACAACCAACGCTTTAAAATGTGTATTTTTTTTTTCTTATAGCAAGAGCAACATTATCACTACCCATCTTCTGTTGTGCTGTTCATTGGTGGTGTTTTTGCTTGCTTTTTTCAGGATGTGTAGTTGAAATACAATGATACAGATGAAAAGTTTTACCTTTCTGGTAAGTTCCCACAAATTTGGTCTATAGGTATCATTCAATAAATTAAATTAACTAGTTTAGGGTACAAGTGGAACAAAGACCAGGAGGGCTCCAGACCCTGAGGACTGAAATGGTTATCTTTCAGAAAACAGTATTTTACAGTTATAGCATTTTACATTGCTGTACATGAAAAAAAATCAGCACAAATATTATTGTAAAATAATACAAAGACCCATCTTAGCATATAAAAGGGTCAGTGATAATGTTACTAGTTCTAAGGGGTAAGATGGTATGATAATGGGTTAAATAAAGCTCTCGTGTGAAGGTTTAATAGTCCCTTCAATGCCTTTTGTTACAGTGAAGTCATCTTGAAAAGTATCTCACCAATGTGGTGAGGCAACTAAAGAGGCAAATAAAATGTGATGTTATTCTAGGGAAGTTGTACTTAGAGAATATAATGTTCTACTTCAGTGGTCTCCACCCCTGGTCATGGAGAGCCCCAGTCCTGTAGGTTTTATAGGCATCTTTACGTCATCCATGGCTAAAGATCTGGAACACATGTTAATCCTGACTTATTAAACCAGTAATTGTTTCAATTAAGTAACTGAGAGCTTGGTTGTTTGAAAGCCTGAAGACCCTGCAGCTCTCCAGGACCAGGGTTGGAGACCCTTGCTCTAGTTAGACCCTACCTAGAATACTAGTTCCAGCCTTGGTCAATGACATGAGCTACTGCATGTGCGCTAGATATAAAAATGAACTCTCTTTTGTTTAATCGAGTAAATAAAGTTAACAAATCCTGAATGGCCTAGTATTAGGATAAGATGGCAGAAATGGAAGCTGCATTTAACTGGCTCCTCAACCAGCACCAAGTCTACTGAACAACATGGCCAGCTGAAGAATGTATCTTCAATATACTGTACAGATCTGGCATGAAACGAACAAAACAGTTTGATGCACATTATTATAGAAAACACTAAACTGTATTATATAATGAAAAGGACATTTATACAATTTTACAAACACAAAAACATGCACAAATCTTTCCTCAGTGCAAATGAAGCTCATGCCAAGAATGTGAAACTTAGTGAATACTGACCATGAAGCAGGAATACCACTGGTCCCCATTTTATATAGTTTTTTTTTTTTACCACTTCTCTTCCACCAAATGTATCATGTGCATTGTAAATTAAATCAAAAGCGAACCAGTGTTAAAAATGTTTTTAGTTTCAAATTTACTATATTCTTCAACAGAAACCAGACATTGTTGGCTAACCAGTTTGTTTATATTACCATACATGCTAACAGTCCCTATATGGCCGGGACAGTCCTGATTTCCTAGCAAATGTCCCATGTGCCGATGCATAGGAAGAAAATCACGATATTTATCCTCTGAAATTGTTCACAGCTAGTCTAGGGCATTCACTCTCGTGCCTCAGTCTTATTTTTTTTAATGTGTGTTTTTTGACAGCCATCGTTGTGTGCTCGTTGTTCAGAAAAAAAAATAAAAATAAAAATAAAATAGCCTGCCGTCTTAGCCTAGCCAATCGTTTCAGACTCCAGAATTAGTAATAACATATTCATTATTACTCAAATATTTCACCACCACCAGCAAATGGCTCCACAGATTCTCAGTGCATTTACTGTTGGAACCTGCTTTTCTTCTCCTCCACCCCTCCAGTCCCAGTGCTCCTATAGAACAGTCTCCTTCATTTTGCTACAGCTTCAGAACCGAAACTTACTCTGTCGCTTTCCTCTGCTATAACATAACTCAAGCTCCAGGATCCACGTTTAATAAATTCTCATCCTCCGCTCTCTTCCAACACTCTTCACAACCTTGTGCAAGCAAGATTATATCTGCTTTCAAACAGGATTTTGTTCTGTCTCTTCTCTTATGTTCTAGATTCTCATACGTATCAGACTGATCTGCCTTCTTCAAGACGTCTGGTTCCGTCAGCTGAACTCTTTCACTTGCCTATACCTCCATTTAGCAAGCTTTCATTCAATTCAATCCATCCCTTTCTAATCTCCTCGCTTCAGCTCAAGACTAGATGGCCGCTGCCATTGCTCTATCCACCCACTCCTCCTAAGCAACAAGGTGGTCTGCAACACACTACCTTACACAAGCAAAATCAAATCTCACCTTTCAAGCTAGTTTTGCAACATATTTTCAGTTTGTTAGTTTATAGCCTTGGTACTGTGATTTTAATATTGATAACTCAGTCTGTAAAATAAAATGTTGCTATATGATGCAGGGTTTTTTATCGGTGGAATTAAATAATTTGTTTTCCCTCCACCTTGACCAGGATAAACTTGGACGGTCTTCGCTTTGATGCATGCTTTCCCCTTGATAAACTAGAACACGTTCACTCCCTTATCCAAATACTTCCAGACAAACTACACCAGTTCAAGACAGGACCTTCTTTCGCTCCTGGGGCACCTCCATTTCGCCATTCGTATCATTGCTTTCTCTACCAAGGTTTAGAAGCCCCGAAAGACATCAGAATTTGATATACAGTACTTCATATCCTATACACCCGCTGTGCATTCCATATTGGGCACCATCCTCAGCAGCCAGAAGTAAATTTAACACTAGATCCACCGCAGTTATACTCATACCTAATAATTGTATAATTATATATATTTTACAACAAAGTTAATGTTAATTTATTACATTAAACTGACTCTTGATAATCCAGACAAATGTAAACATAGGTCTGTCACAAAGACGGCTGGAGTGGGGGACGTCAGACCAGAAACAGGAACCAGGAAATAAACAAAGAGATGGAATTTTGGGGAAGCTGAGCACTTCCTTGCACGAAGCATTTAATAAATGAACAGACAGTCAGAAAATAAAAGGTTGCAAGACAAACAAAAACACAGGACATGGCACATCTGCCAAATTAAAGACAAACAAAACGAACTACACAGACAAACACGGTGAGCTGATATTTTAACTATTATTATTATTATTATTATTATTATTATTATTATTATTATTATTACCTCTGTCTCCAATACCGTTCTCCACTCACCGAACACACAACCCAGAGTGGGTGAAAACATGCTGCTTTTATGCAGCCATACCGAGACTCGATTGCTAATCAATCATTCAGTTGGAATCTCGGTACTACTGCACGTGAATTAAGAACATAAGAACATAAGAAAGTTTACAAACGAGAGAAGGCCATTTGGCCCATCTTGCTCGTTTGGTTGTTAGTAGCTTATTGATCCCAGAATCTCATCAAGCAACCGATTGAAGGATCCAAGGGTGTCAGCTTCAACAACATTACTGGGGAGTTGATTCCAGACCCTCACAATTCTCTGTGTAAAAAAAGTGCCTCCTATTTTCTGTTCTGAATGCCCCTTTGTCTAATCTCCATTTGTGACCCCTGGTCCTTGTTTCTTTTTTCAGGCTGAAAAAGTCCCTTGGGTCGACACTGTCAATACCTTTTAGAATTTTGAATGCTTGAATTAGGTCGCCACGTAGTCTTCTTTGTTCAAGACTGAACAGATTCAATTCTTTTAGCCTGTCTGCATATGACATGCCTTTTAAGCCCGGAATAATTCTGGTAATTAATAAAGTGCAATGCCCTGTGCTCACATATTATTACTTTTTACTTGCACATGAAGTGCTGTGCAATCCTCGTGTCTAAATACAAATATACATTTTAAACACTTGTGTTACACAGACCCATTTATATCCCGTGTACCAATGATGATACACCAACATTTAACACACCACACGCAACATATAACAGAAAAATACACACAGGGGCGGGCACTTTGTTACAACATTTCTTGACGCATATACTGTGGTATGACTATTCTGTCTTTTCTGAGCAGTAGTCCATTTACAACACTCAGCTCTTACTTGATCTGGTAGTATTGTGCACATGAGCCTTTGGACCAACCTTGATGAAGATTTGCAATTACTGTCTGAAACATTGTGTCTTTTGTTGTCTCTTCTGCAATCTGTTTTGATTTCTGGTCTGACACAGATAGTCCAGCAGCCACCATATTCACATTAACATCCACATCTTTTTCAGTCAAACTCACATCACCTGCTGTGTTCACTATGGGTGCTCGAGACAAGACATCTGCTAGCACTATGTACTTGCCAGGCGTGTAGATTAGATCAAAGTCATAGCATTGCAGTTTCATCATCAATCGTTGAATTCTAGGAAACATTTAGTTCAAGTTTTTCTTTATTATTGCAATTAGTGGTTTGTGATCTGTCTCAGCTGTGAAAGTTGGTAAGCCATAGACATAGCTGTGGAACTTTTCACATCCAAATACTAGGCCTAAACATTCTTTTTCTATCTGGGCGTAGCGACATTCTGACTCTGTCGTGGACCTTGAGGCATATGCTTCTGGCTTCCAGTCATCATCTTCAGTAGCTTGAAGCAATACTGCACCTATACCATCTTTGGATGCATCTGCGGATATTTTTACTCTTCTGCCTGCATCAAAAAAGGTAAGTACTGGTTCTCTTGTCAATGTTATTTTTAACTGCTGCCATTCCTTCTCTGTATAGACGGGATGGACTGCATTTAAATAACAAGGGAACTAGTCTACTCGGAGAAAAGATCCTCGAGCAGGTTCGGAAGCATTTAAACTAGAAAGGAAGGGGGGAGAAATCAACAAAAAAAACAGAAGGGAGACTGCATCAAAACAAGAACAACAACTCAGGTAAGACAACCATTAAATGTATTTATCTAAATGCTAGAAGTATCAGAAACAAAATTCTAGAACTTGAAGCTACTGCACTAACAGGTAACTATGATGTGATAGGTGTTACAGAAACTTGGTTGTCTGAGAGTGATGGGGACGAATATAATATTTGTGGGTATACACTGTATAGGAAAGACAGGCAGGACAGAAGAGGAGGAGGGGTAGCGCTATACATAAGAAACAGTCTTGAAGCCCAGGTGTTAAACCTGGACAAAGAAAATAAAACCGAATCAATATGGGTCAGAATAACAGACAAAAATTCAAAAGGCATAATAATAGGAGCATGCTATAGACCGCCAGATTCAGACGGTGAGCACAATAATCTGTTATACAATGACATTAGAAATGTGTGTAGCAAAGGAGAAGCCATACTAATGGGGGATTTCAACTTCCCCCAAATAAAATGGGAAAACCCGGTGGGTAGCGCGAAGGATGAAATAGAAATGGTGGAAATGACAAATGACTGCTTCCTAACACAATTTGTGAAGGCACCCACTAGAGGGGAGGCATGCCTTGATTTAGTCTTTTCAAATAACGAAGATAGAATAACTAAAACAGAGGTCAGAGAACCATTGGCAAACTCAGACCACAACATGGTCTCATTTGAAGTGTTTTTTAAATCCCCAAAAGTAAAGACTAAAGCTAAGGTTTACAATTTTAGAAAAGCAAACTATGAAGGTATGAAACAGAGACTAACAGAAGTAGATTGGAGTAAAATAGAGAAAACACCCACAGAAGAAGGATGGTTGTTCTTCAAAAATGTAGTACTAGAGGCGCAAAACAATTATATCCCTAAAGTAGACAAATCTAAATGTAAAACTAAATTGCCAAAATGGTTTAATAGATCAATTAAAAAAAATATTCAGCGAAAAAAGGCACTTTACAGAGCATTAAAAAAGGACCAAAAAGAAAGTACGCGAAAGAAAGAGTACACAGAACTGCAAACGCAAGTCAAAAAGGAAGTTAGAAAGGCCAAGAGAGAAATAGAAATGAACATTGCTAAGGGAGCTAAAACCAATTCCAAAATGTTTTTCCAATATTACAACAGCAAGAGAACATTCAAAGAGGAGATTAAATGTTTAAGAGATACAAATGGCAAAATCATAGAGGAAGAAAAAAAAATAGCAAATATGTTAAATGATTACTTTTCACAAGTTTTTACAAAGGAAGATACTGACAACATGCCCCACATGTCATCCAGTTCCTATCCAGTTTTAAATAACTTTAGCATAACTGAGGCAGGAGTGTTAAAGGGACTAGGAGCTCTTAAAATAAACAAATCCCCTGGGCCGGATGAGATCCTCCCAGTAGTACTCAAAGAAATGAAAGAAGTAATTTACAAACCGCTAACCAAGATCATGCAGCAGTCTCTTGACACAGGGGTGGTACCGACAGACTGGAAAATTGCAAACGTAATACCGATCCACAAAAAGGGAAACAAAACTGAACCAGGTAACTACAGACCAGTAAGCCTGACTTCTATTATATGCAAACTTATGGAAACTATAATAAGATCCAAAATGGAAAATTACCTATATGGTAACAGGGAACTGGGAGACAGTCAACATGGTTTTAGGAAAGGGAGATCGTGCCTAACTAACTTGCTTGATTTTTTTGAGGATGCAACATCGATAATGGATAATTGCAAAGCATATGACATGGTTTATTTAGATTTCCAGAAAGCTTTTGACAAAGTCCCGCACAAAAGATTAATTCTCAAACTGAACGCAGTTGGGATTCAAGGAAACACATGTACGTGGATTAGGGAGTGGTTAACATGTAGAAAACAGAAAGTACTGATTAGAGGAAAAACCTCAGAATGGAGTGTGGTAACCAGCGGTGTACCACAGGGATCAGTATTAGGTCCTCTGCTATTCCTAATCTACATTAATGATTTAGATTCTGGTATAGTAAGCAAACTTGTTAAATTTGCAGCTGACACAAAAGTAGGAAGAGTGGCAAACACTGTTGCAGCAGCAAAGGTCATTCAAAATGATCTAGACAAGATTCAGAACTGGGCAGACACATGGCAAATGACATTTAATAGAGAAAAGTGTAAGGTACTGCACGCAGGAAATAAAAATGTACATTATAAATATCATATGGGAGATATTGAAATTGGAGAAGGAATCTATGAAAAAGACCTAGGAGTTTTTGTTGACTCAGAAATGTCTTCATCTAGACAATGTGGGGAAGCTATAAAAAAGGCTAACAAGATGCTCGGATACATTGTGAAAAGTGTTGAATTTAAATCAAGGGAAGTAATGTTAAAACTGTACAATGCACTAGTAAGACCTCATCTTGAATATTGTGTTCAGTTCTGGTCACCTCGCTATAAAAAAGATATTGCTGCTCTAGAAAGAGTGCAAAGAAGAGCGACCAGAATTATTCCGGGCTTAAAAGGCAGGTCATATGCAGACAGGCTAAAAGAATTGAATCTGTTCAGTCTTGAACAAAGAAGACTACGTGGCGACCTAATTCAAGCATTCCAAATTCTAAAAGGTATTGACAGTGTCGACCCAAGGGACTTTTTCAGCCTGAAAAAAGAAACAAGAACCAGGGGTCACAAATGGAGTTTAGAAAAAGGGGCATTCAGAACAGAAAATAGGAGACACTTTTTTACACAGAGAATTGTGAGGGTCTGGAATCAACTCCCCAGTAATGTTGTTGAAGCTGACACCCTGGGATCCTTCAAGAAGCTGCTTGATGAGATTTTGGGATCAATAAGCTACTAACAACCAAACGAGCAAGATGGGCCGAATGGCCTCCTCTCATTTGTAAACTTTCTTATGTTCTTATGTTCTTATGTTCATGTTTAGCAGTCCATTGAAACTCATTTTTTATATGTAACAGCTCTCTGAGGCACGCTGTCTTTGAAGATAGATTCGGAATGAATTTTCCAATGTAATACCCATTATGCGTAGTACACCTTTCTTGTTGGTGGGTCTAGGCATGTCGAGAATGGCTTGTTCCTTGGTTTTGTCTGATTTTGTTACTTTTCCAGACAACCGATCTCCCAGGAATATGAGTTCCTCTACGCCAAACAGACACTTGGCTTTGTTCAGTTTCACTCCATTCCTCTGGATGCTCTGCAGTACTTTTGTTTGCCTTTCATTATGCTCTTGCAGCGTGGACCCCCACACTATGACATCATCGACATACACCCTCACTCTTGCCAAGTCATCAGTGATGTGTTCCATCACATGATTAAAGATTTCAGAGGCTGACACAATACCAAAAGGTAACGGTGTTTTGAAAGTACAGTATTTTGTGCTGTCCCCATCCAATCTCAATTGCCAAAAGCCCTGTGAGTCATCTAGCTTTGTAAAGAATTTTACACCTGACATCTCACTTGTGATTCTTCACGTTTAGGATCTGATAGTGTTCTCTTTTTATGTTTGCATTTAAATCCTTAGGATCCATGCACAATCTCAGCTCACCATTTTTCTTTTTAATACATACCATAGAGTTGACCCAATCGGTGGGTTCCTTAATCTTCCTGATAACTCCAGGCTTGGCCATTCTGTCCAGTTCTTTCTTTACGTGATCACGCAGGGGTGCTGGGACTCTCCGTGGAGCATGAATCACTGGCTGTGCATTACTTTTGAGCTGGATCCTATATGTGAACGGTAAAACTCCTTTGAAGATGTCTGGGAACCTCTGCACATTGTCATCTACAGTGTCACTGTGTGTGTGTTTACTGCTACATTGGATGAGTTGATTCGGTAGATTCGTTGAACTAGATTCAAGTCCTCATAAGCTTTGTCACCTAATAGTGAATTATGTCCATCAGGAACCACAACAAACATGAGGTGGTGTACTTTGCCTTTAACCCTCACTTTTAGTCTGTATGTCCTTTTGGTGTCAATGTTCTGTCCATTGTATGCTTTCAGTAAGACTGCCTTTTTGTGAATGATTGGCTTTTCTTTCATTGCACTGATGTCACTCACACTAATTAAGTTTGCTTTTGTGCCAGTGTCCGTATTTAGTGGAATTAACTCTCGATTGATTTGCAGCGGCACAATCCATTTGTCATCCATGATTGTACTAACATGTGTCTGCTCAGTGCTTTGCATTACTGAGGGCTGTGTCTTGTCACATGTTACATTCCCCACAAAAAAGGTGTAACTCAAATCTGTCTCATTGACTACATGCACAGTCTGCCCTTTCTTATGTTTGCCTTTTGAAAAGCATTGTTTGGCAAAGTGATTTTTTCCTTTGCACCTTGTGCACTGCTTACCTTGCATTGCCTTGGCTGATGCTGTAATCCACATCGTTTGCAGTTAAACATGCTTTTCTCAGTCTGTCTGGTGTTGCTTAATTACCGACGTGTTCTGGCTGGGCCTGACACAGCACCAACCGATGCGCTCTCATTCATAACTGTGACACACGTGTTTCCACTGAAAGTCTTAGCATGCTACTGAGCTAGCTCACAGGCATGGCATATTTTTACAGCATAAAGGTAAGTTCAGTTTCTCTGAGAAGCCGTTCTCTGACTTTCTTTTCTAAACACCAAAAACAATCTGATCACGAATCATTGCAAATAAAAAAAAAAAATGACAACTTTGAGCCTTTAGCTTAAGATCAGTTAAGAACCTAGCAAATGTTTTTCCTTGTTGCTGTATTTGAGAGTGGTTTCGTTTTTCTTGGGAGAGCAGTACTCATCGAATTTCTTCATAACCTCGTTGAGTGTGTTTGTCATCCGCATTTGGAAATACAAATATATTATACACTTCAATGGCTTGTGAACCTGCTATAGTTAGCAGCAACGCTATTTTTCTCACGTCAGGTTTCGAATCCAATCCGATTGCCGAAATGTACAGCATAAAAAGCTGCTTGAAAGCTCTCCAATTACTGTCGACATTTCCTGTAAGTTTCAATCCTTCAGACGGCTTCTGTGACTACTTCTGGTACCATGTTATGTTCACTAATGTTTCAATAATGAAATCTGGTTGTTATTAATGAACAGCTAGCTTGTGCTAGTCCTTTATTGGCATGCTTTCATTCTAACAAGACTTCCTGTCTCCTGGTAAACTACCTCATAACTTACTATCAAATCTAGTACTGACACCTTGTGGTCATGATATGCAAATACATATCATTAAATATAGTAGTGTGTTTAATCTTGTAAATTGTGATTTTATGATTAAATGATGAATAATTTAAAAAAATACAGGGAAGTCAATTTTCTAACAGGGTGTAGCAATGGTGAATAAGCATTCACAAATAATGCTTAGAAAACTGTCACTCGATCTGAAGTGTGAAACCTCCCTTCATCTCCCTTGCAATGCCAACCCCATTTAATGGTGTTTTTCGTTTCTGTTCTCCTTCTCTGCGGGATGTGAAGTTTATTGTTGGCATTTATTGAAACATGTTGCATCTTTAGAAGTAAGTGTAAAGTCATTTTACAAAAATGTGGAGATTTATACTTGGTTATGACCCTGACTGAAGATGTCTTTAGCAAAGGGGGCCAGTTGTACTTACCAGATCCAGACTGCTGTGCTTAATCATATGTCTGGAGAAGACATTCATCTTATGGACTGCGGACTGCCCTTGTAAATACCAGAGAAATGTGCTAAAAAAAAAATGAACGCCTACAAGGCTGACTGCAGTCATACAGCTGGACTGGTAATTACCATGCGAGTCAAAATAGGCTGCAAACTGGTGCTTCTCAAGAACATTGATATTGCCACTGGTCTCAAGAAAGGGGCAATAGGGAAGCTTCAAGTTGTTTTCTAGTATGGTCAAAACCATAACCATCTCATTGAACAATGGAGTCACCCATATCTTTGAACGTTTACACTCAAAGCTTGAAATCATGGACAGATTCTTCATTGTTTGAAAGCAGTTTCCAGTCATCGGTGCTCATGCAATCACCATTCACAAATGCTAGGGTAAGACTCTAAAAACAGTTAGGATGGATCTTGTTAACTCCATTTCCTCCTATGGACAATGTTTCATTGCACTTTCCAGAGTTACATCCTTAAGTGGTGTCTACCTTATTAAGTTTTTGACCCCACATGCAATTAGGCACCTCAAACTGCATTTGCAGAGTACAGTGGGCTCAGAGGGATTTATTCCTCTAAGTTGATAAGCTTGAAGGAGACCAACACGCACAAGGGACACAAGGTAAAAGATTGAGTGCATTTCATTCACCGAGCGGAAATTGGAGAAGGAATCTATGAAAAAGACCTAGGAGTTTTTGTTGACTCAGAAATGTCTTCATCTAGGCAATGTGGGGAAGCTATAAAAAAGGCTAACAAGATACTCGGATACATTGTGAAAAGTGTTGAATTTAAATCAAGGGAAGTAATGTTAAAACTGTACAATGCACTTGTAAGACCTCATCTTGAATATTGTGTGCAGTTCTGGTCACCTCGCTATAAAAAAGATATTGCTGCTCTAGAAAGAGTGCAAAGAAGAGCGACCAGAATTATTCCGGGCTTAAAAGGCATGTCATATGCAGACAGGCTAAAAGAATTGAATCTGTTCAGTCTTGAACAAAGAAGACTACGTGGCGACCTAATTCAAGCATTCAAAATTCTAAAAGGTATTGACAGTGTCGACGCAAGGGACTTTTTCAGCCTGAAAAAAGAAACAAGGACCAGGGGTCACAAATGGAGTTTAGAAAAAGGGGCATTCAGAACAGAAAATAGGAGACACTTTTTTACACAGAGAATTGTGAGGGTCTGGAATCAACTCCCCAGTAATGTTGTTGAAGCTGACACCCTGGGATCCTTCAAGAAGCTGCTTGATGAGATTTTGGGATCAATAAGCTACTAACAACCAAACGAGCAAGATGGGCCGAATGGCCTCCTCTCGTTTGTAAACTTTCTTATGTTCTTATGTTCTTAAAAGCTGTTCTAAGAGAACACTTAGAACATTAAGCAGTTACACATCTACTCAGAGGCTTGAATGGAGAACCCGAATTTCACCTCATGCTGTGCAAATGCAACATTGCAGTTCCTTCTTCACTTGCAGCCTCTGAAGGATTAATTAAAACACAGTCAACAAGAGGCTACAAGGAGTTTTGTTTACAACTATGATCATTTGCCATCCACTGCATCTCTAACTACTGTGGATATTTGTCAGTTCAGGAGAACCATTCAATATAGGTGAGCAGCAAGATGTTGCAGAGTTTCTCACCAAAATGTCTGAAATTTGTCCTGAAGTATCTTGCATGGTTTCTAGATTTAACTACTGCTCATCAAACCGACAGCATGTTGGCCCGCTAAATGTACCTGCTGGTACAGATTCCATGTGTTTGGAAAGACTTATTTATAGAAATGACAAATGAGCAATGATTTTTGGTAGCAAATGTAGGCAATGCAAAACTTCTCCAATCATGAAACATGAACTTATTCAGTCAGCAGGAAGAATGATTGCAGTGCAAACCAGAATGGACTGTTACACAACGATACAATGCCAAGTTTACTGCTGTGCAGAAGAGCAAAATTACTGTGGACAAAACAGGAATGACCAGTTATCTTCCATTGTCATACACCAAGGACAGGGTGTTACTTCAGGACACTATGTGTTTCTTCTCGCAGTGGGTGCTACTGGAAAATGGGTGCATGTAAATGATGCACAACCATGGCCAACAAATGCAAAGGACATGGATATGGCCTTTTATAAAGAGATCGGATGCTTTACAAATGCCTTACATTGGCCTAAGTTCATAACACCTCCATAACAAGGAGAATATTGGGGTTTTTTCAGTATTAAAATGTGTTTGTATACTACACTTTAGCACTGGCATGCATACGTACCTTCTAAACTATTCATAACATTGTTTGTTTTTTTACCTACGTAAATATCAATATATCAATACCTAACAAAACAGACATATTGTTTTCACCACTCATGGTTGTACATTTGCAACTAAAACAATACAATGTTTACACTTTCAATACTCTCCAAAAGTCCCTTCTACCATTCATTCATTATTTCATTAAAAAGTGATATCTAGAACATTATCAATGTAAAAAAAACAAGTTAGAAAAACATAATAGCTGGGGGTTCCCAAGTGGCGCATCCAGTAAAGGCACTCTGCGTGAGCGCAGATGCACCCTATAGCCTGGACATCACCAGTTCAAGTCTAGGCTATTCCACAGTCAGGAGGTCCAATTGACTGAACATCGCCAGGGAGGGGGGAGGATTTAGGTCAGTCAGGGTGTCTTCAGCTCACCACACACCAGCAACCACTGTAGTCTAGCCAGGCGCCTGCAGGCTTGCCTGTTAGCTGCCCAGGAGCTGCATTGTCCTCTGATGCTTTAGGTCTTGGGTGGCTGCAGTGTGTAACTGTCACAAAGACAGCTGGTGTGGGTGGAGTCAGACCAGAGCCAGGAAATAAACAACAGTTTGGTGGAGCTAAGCAAATGGTCTCACTCAGCATTTAATGAATGAACAGACAGACAGAAAATAAACAGTTGTAACAAACAAAAACAGGACACAGCACATTCACCAAAATAAACAGACAAAACAAAAAAACGGACTAAACAGATATTTAACTATGACTATATATTATTATTATTATTATTATTATTATTATTATTATTATTATTATTATGATTACCTCCATCACCAATCCTGTTCTCCACTCACCGAACACACAACCACGAGTATGTGAAAACATGCTGCTTTTATGCAGCTGTACCAAGACTCGACTGCTAATCAATCAATTGGAGTCACAGTACAACTGCACGTGAATTAATAAAGTGCAATTTCTCGTACTCACATAATACATTTTACTTGCACGTGAAGTGCTGTGCAATCCTCATGCCTAAATACAAATATACATTTTAAACACTCGTGTTACACAGACCCGTTTATATCCTGTGTACCAATGACTATACACCAACATTAACACACAACACAAAATACACACAGGGGCAGGCACTTTGCCACAGTAATAAAGTGGTTGTCTGACGGCACACACTTCAGAGGCAGCGTGTGTTCATCTTTGCCACTCTCGAGTCAGCACAGGGGTGGTAGTGGTGAGCTGAGCCTAAATAATAATTGGGCATTTCAAAATGGGAGAAAATAACAAAAATAATTGGCAATGACTTAAAAAAAAAGAAAAGAAAAATGCAACAGCCATTTAAAGTGGTGATATCAAACACAAAAGAAGCAATTGGGGCAACCTTGTCAAGCATCAAGTAAATAGACACAATTGGAAATTTGCTGGGGCCCAACATTCACACAATTGTTGCTTCTATTTTTCATCACTCCACTTTACATTTAAATGCTCTTTGGACAACTTCAAGGGGAGTGTGCCCATTCCCTTATCAGCTCAAAAGTCACATCTGCAACAAAAAAAACATTGACAGTGCACAAGCGAGAAAAAAGGCTCCAGCACCCCAGCCCTGGATCTACAATGCCTGCCCCATCAGCTGTCACTTCCCATACACTTACCTTGCATTCTCATTATCCCTTGCACTCGTTGCCATTATTTGTCTTGTTCATCATCTTCATTGTTGGATATATATTGCTTCATGCTCTTTCACATATTCTTGTATGTATGGGCTAAATGTGCCTTACCTGCATGTTGTCCGTGTGTCTTCCCAAAGCATACTTGTCTCCCATTCCACTTTCCTTGGCACATATAAGAACATAAGAAAGTTTACAAACAAGAGGAGGCCATTCAGCCCATCTTGCTTGTTTGGTTGTTAGTAGCTTATTGATCCCAAAATCTCATCAAGTAGCTTCTTGAAGGATCCCAGGGTGTCAGCTTCAACAACATTACAAAGTAACTTCCCTGACCAGGAATCGAACCCGGGCCGCGGCGGTGAGAGCGCCGAATCCTAACCACTAGACCACCAGGGAAGTCGGTTATATGTGTTATATGTGTCTCAGTATCTTTGTCTTTATCTTTATTTCGGGACTGAAACCCTGTTTTGCTTAGCTGTGCAATTACACATTGCAGTGCAGTTGCCAGCATTAATATTTAACGGTGCCAAACCGTAAAAACAATTCAAGAAATGATAAGACTGTGAACATTGTTTGTTGTTATTGTTTGAGCACTGCATCACATCTACACCTGCACACTGCAAATCACTTTGCCACAGAGTTGCTGTGACAAAGTAGCTGAGTGAGAGCAGGTGCAGGACTGATTCAGTGCAGTAATTAATCAGACAGAGTCTCTGTGACAAAGTGGCTGAGTGGGAACAGGTGCAGGAGTGATGCAGTGCATCAATTAATCAGACAGAGCCTTGTAATCCAGTTTGGAAAGTGCACTTTATTTTTTCATCCAGGTTTGGCGACCAACAAACAACAGTCACCTGCAAAACACAACGATGTGTACTGCACGGGCTAGACAATAATGGGCTTTTAGACCCTAAACAAACAAAACGTATCTGCCTCACAATAATATCAACACGGTCACCAGTCCTGGGTGCGTGTAGTAGTGCTCATGGTGGGTGATACAGTTTATTTTGTGACAGTAGTGCAGTGTTGTTCCAGCTAGTGCTGGCCTTCGGCGACAGCGCCAGAATCGTGTTAGCTGTCTAGTGAGCTACAAACAAGACATTCAGGATACTGAAACAGTGATTACGGGGTCTCTCACAGTCCTTCTCAGTTCACAAACACAAACCAAAGCAATGGAACAGATTACAATTCTCTGTTCCCTTTTATGCTGTTACCGGGTTGACTGGTGCAACCAAAGCGACAGCCGGGGAACAGATGGCTGCAGTGTGGGCAGAGGTCTGCCACTGGGGACTGGCACAGTGATGTCCAATCACCCAGAGTAGTGAACAGGGGGCGCACAAGCACCATCGGGAAACAGCGCAGTGATGTCTTGGTGCTTGGGGAGAGCATAATGAACCAGAGCGGAACTGTGGCCGACGGTGCAGAAATTAAAGAACTTGAACAGTGAGCTCTGTGTTTGTCCTTGTGTGGATCACCTGCATCACCCTTCCAATACGCACTGCAACCCACACACACTCACACACACATATATATATTATCAGGAAGGTTATATCTTCCGTCAGGAAGGTTTTCCATGAGACAAAGGGGACCCCTGGCCAAATCTATCTAACTCTTTCGTTTTCACATTTTTACACCTTTAGGTTCCCCTTGGGGGGAAGTATTGGTTGCTTCCTACTGCCTTGGATGCCGACTGGTTCAGTCTTACCTCAGGGAGGGCAGCTCTCCACGAGCCAATGGGAATCCGCATACTCATCCTTAAGTCACAAAGTACTTCTCTTCTGTTATCAATTCCAGAGGATCTTCCTCCACTCAGCCCTTGCTCCTGTCCCAAGAATTTTCATTTAGTAGACACATTTCTGTAAATTATAAATGAGATCAATACAAGGTTTTCTGTCTAATGCATTGTAGTACTGATACAGGATATATTTACATCAATCTCAGTGAGCACAAGCAGCTCAGCTCCATCCTTTTATTAATTTAACCTGATATGTACCCAGAAAAAATACAAAGGCACTTGAACAAGGGGCACAGTTAAAAAAAAAAAAAATAGCAGCTCTATGCATTAATACAATACAACTCATTGTGTCATTTGAAAAGCTAAATTAAATGTGTTTTGTCTTCATAAAGTAATACAACAAAGGGTTTTACTAAAGGACTGCTCTGCTGCCCCCTTGTGGATCTGTGCAGTCTCTACAGTAATTGATTCCAAAGATGCAGTGAGCTCTCTATTTTTTTTACATTTATTTATTGCATTTATATAGCGCTTTTTATGCAAAAGTATTGCAGAGCACTGTACAGTACAGAGCAGAAAAAAATAACAAACCATAATACATTTGTATAGCATGTCACACATAAAACTGCCATAAATCAGACCATTTAAATAACATATTTAAATAACAGTGTACACATAATACAAAAGCTGCAATTTTAAAGTTACAATAAAACCTACCAAGATAAGAAAGCCATTTTATAAAAGTGCATTTTTAATCTTGACTTTTTAGTCTTAACTGTAGTGGTTCCAGCTTCCCTGACAAACAAAGGCAGAGCATTCCATAATTCAGGAGTTGTACAAGAAAATGCCCTACCTCCCATGTTGCTTTTGTTGACCATAGGAATAACCACAAGCTTCGCATCCTGTGAACTCAGAGTGCAGTTTGGAAGAACAGCAAAATCTTAAAATCAATTCTATATTGCACAGGGAGCCAGTGTAAGGAGGCCAGAACAAGGGCAATATGTTCAATATGCTATATGAATTGGTGTTGAAATAAATGGATTGTAGTTTATTTGTTAAAGTCGTTGCTTGCTTAGGTAAGTAGCCTGCACTTAAAAAAAGGAATCAAGTCATCCAAATTGTTTGGGGTGTGTTGAATTGTGAGGTTGATGCAAATTTAGTTGAACGTATACGACTCCAGACCAACAGAATAGTATAAATTGGCAATCAGTGAGTTGGAAAACCAGCCACTCTAAGCGCCAGCCAGTCTAAGGTCCACAAGTTCAAGGGCAGTCTGAGCTGTGGTAGGATGAGTTAAGAACATAAGAACATAAGAACATAAGAAAGTTTACAAACGAGAGGAGGCCATTCGGCCCATCTTGCTCGTTTGGTTGTTAGTAGCTTATTGATCCCAAAATCTCATCAAGCAGCTTCTTGAAGGATCCCAGGGTGTCAGCTTCAACAACATTACTGGGGAGTTGATTCCAGACTCTCACAATTCTCTGTGTAAAAAAGTGTCTCCTATTTTCTGTTCTGAATGCCCCTTTTTCTAAACTCCATTTGTGACCCCTGGTCCTTGTTTCTTTTTTCAGGCTGAAAAAGTCCCTTGGGTCGACACTGTCAATACCTTTTAGAATTTTGAATGCTTGAATTAGGTCGCCACGTAGTCTTCTTTGTTCAAGACTGAACAGATTCAATTCTTTTAGCCTGTCTGCATATGACATGCCTTTTAAGCCCGGAATAATTCTGGTCGCTCTTCTTTGCACTCTTTCTAGAGCAGCAATATCTTTTTTTTTTTATAGCGAGGTGACCAGAACTGCAAACAATATTCAAGATGAGGTCTTACAAGTGCATTGTACAGTTTTAACATTACTTCCCTTGATTTAAATTCAACACTTTTCACAATGTATCCGAGTATCTTGTTAGCCTTTTTTATAGCTTCCCCACATTGCCTAGATGAAGACATTTCTGAGTCAACAAAAACTCCTAGGTCTTTTTCATAGATTCCTTCTCCAATTTCAATATCTCCCATATGATATTTATAATGTACATTTTTATTTCCTGCGTGCAGTACCTTACACTTTTCTCTATTAAATGTCATTTGCCATGTATCTGCCCAGTTCTGAATCTTGTCTAGATCATTTTGAATGACCTTTGCTGCTGCAACAGTGTTTGCCACTCCTCCTACTTTTGTGTCGTCTGCAAATTTAACAAGTTTGCTTACTATACCAGAATCTAAATCATTAATGTAGATTAGGAATAGCAGAGGACCTAATACTGATCCCTGTGGTACACCGCTGGTTACCACACTCCATTCTGAGGTTTTTCCTCTAATAAGTACTTTCTGTTTTCTACATGTTAACCACTCCCTAACTGCGTTCAGTTTGAGAATTAATCTTTTGTGCGGGACTTTGTCAAAAGCTTTCTGGAAATCTAAATAAACCATGTCATATGCTTTGCAATTATCCATTATCGATGTTGCATCCTCAAAAAAATCAAGCAAGTTAGTTAGGCACGATCTCCCTTTCCTAAAACCATGTTGACTGTCTCCCAGTACCCTGTTACCATATAGGTAATTTTCCATTTTGGATCTTATTATAGTTTCCATAAGTTTGCATATAATAGAAGTCAGGCTTACTGGTCTGTAGTTACCTGGTTCAGTTTTGTTTCCCTTTTTGTGGATCGGTATTACGTTTGCAATTTTCCAGTCTGTCGGTACCACCCCTGTGTCAAGAGACTGCTGCATGATCTTGGTTAGCGGTTTGTAAATTACTTCTTTCATTTCTTTGAGTACTACTGGGAGGATCTCATCCGGCCCAGGGGATTTGTTTATTTTAAGAGCTCCTAGTCCCTTTAACACTTCTGCCTCAGTTATGCTAAAGTTATTTAAAACTGGATAGGAACTGGATGACATGTGGGGCATGTTGTCAGTATCTTCCTTTGTAAAAACTTGTGAAAAGTAATCATTTAACATATTTGCTATTTTTTTTTCTTCCTCTACGATTTTGCCATTTGTATCTCTTAAACATTTAATCTCCTCTTTGAATGTTCTCTTGCTGTTGTAATATTGGAAAAACATTTTGGAATTGGTTTTAGCTCCCTTAGCAATGTTCATTTCTATTTCTCTCTTGGCCTTTCTAACTTCCTTTTTGACTTGCATTTGCAGTTCTGTGTACTCTTTCTGTGTACTTTCTTTTTGGTCCTTTTTTAATGCTCTGTAAAGTGCCTTTTTTCGCTGAATATTTTTTTTAATTGATCTATTAAACCATTTTGGCAATTTAGTTTTACATTTAGATTTGTCTACTTTAGGGATATAATTGTTTTGCGCCTCTAGTACTACATTTTTGAAGAACAACCATCCTTCTTCTGTGGGTGTTTTCTCTATTTTACTCCAATCTACTTCTGTTAGTCTCTGTTTCATGCCTTCATAGTTTGCTTTTCTAAAATTGTAAACCTTAGCTTTAGTCTTTACTTTTGAGGATTTAAAAAACACTTCAAATGAGACCATGTTGTGGTCTGAGTTTGCCAGTGGTTCTCTGACCTCTGTTTTAGTTATTCTATCTTCGTTATTTGAAAAGACTAAATCAAGGCATGCCTCCCCTCTAGTGGGTGCCTTCACAAATTGTGTTAGGAAGCAGTCATTTGTCATTTCCACCATTTCTATTTCATCCTTCGCGCTACCCACCGGGTTTTCCCATTTTATTTGGGGGAAGTTGAAATCCCCCATTAGTATGGCTTCTCCTTTGCTACACACATTTCTAATGTCATTGTATAACAGATTATTGTGCTCACCGTCTGAATCTGGCGGTCTATAGCATGCTCCTATTATTATGCCTTTTGAATTTTTGTCTGTTATTCTGACCCATATTGATTCGGTTTTATTTTCTTTGTCCAGGTTTAACACCTGGGCTTCAAGACTGTTTCTTATGTATAGCGCTACCCCTCCTCCTCTTCTGTCCTGCCTGTCTTTCCTATACAGTGTATACCCACAAATATTATATTCGTCCCCATCACTCTCAGATAACCACGTTTCTGTAACACCTATCACATCATAGTTACCTGTTAGTGCAGTAGCTTCAAGTTCTAGAATTTTGTTTCTGATACTTCTAGCATTTAGATAAATACATTTAATGGTTGTCTTACCTGAGTTGTTGTTCTTGTTTTGATGCGGTCTCCCTTCTGTTTTTTTGTTGATTTCTCCCCCCTTCCTTTCTAGTTTAAATGCTTCTGAACCTGCTCGAGGATCTTTTCTCCAAGTAGACTAGTTCCCTTGTTATTTAAATGCAGTCCATCCCGTCTATACAGATAGTCCTCGTTGTAGAATGTGGTCCAATGATCAAGATAGGTGAAGCCTTCCCGTGTGCACCACGTCTTCAACCATTGGTTTTGATTTATTATTTCCAGCTGTCCATATGGTCCTTTGCAAGGTGCGGGTAGTATACCAGAAAATACCACAGTTTTGGTTTTCTCTTTTAATTTCCTTCCTAGCTCTCTGAATTTGTTTTGCAGGGATTTTGGTCTGTCTCTTCCAATGTTGTTTGTACCGATGTGGACGACTACTACCGGGTCGTCTCCTGTTCGTTCTAGGAGCCTGTCCACGTTTTCAGTGATGTGCTTGACCGAGGCTCCCGGAAGGCAGCACACTGTTGTAGTAAGGGGGTCCAAACTGCGAACTGAACTTGCTGTGTTTCTCAATATGGAGTCCCCAACAATCATGACCTCCCTTCTTTTTACTGTCTTGTCACCACTGTCAATAGGGTCCTGGATGTTGTTCCTTTCATTCTCTTGTTGTTGGTTCTGCTCATCAAAATTCTGAAGTGACTCAAATCTGTTGGTTGTTTTGATTTCTGGTGGTTGTGTTTGACGAAGTTTCTTTTTTTCCCTGCTTCTGCCTACCTGAACCCAGCTGTTCTGACCTTCTATCTCCCTGGTGGCTTTCAGTCTGTTAGGGGTGATGCAGACTTCCATGAATTGTGGGTGTGCCAGTTCCTCAAGATCTTGTTGCTGTCTCACTTCTTCCAGCTCCATTTCTAGCATACTTACTAGTTTATGCAAATCCTGGATCGCGCGGCACTTTACGCACACTTGGTTTAGCTCCGCTGGGTTTTCTCGGATTTCCCACATCAAGCAGGTGTCACAGATTACTGGCTTGAAGACCATGTTGAGGGTTTTTTTTTTTTTGAAGTTTAGTTTCTTCTGCAGCCGTCAACCTGCTTCCTTACTGCTTCGAAACTGCTCTGTACTTTTCCACGCTGTACTTCTCCCACTCGCTGTCGCTTCCACTCGCTGTCGCTGGGAAGACTGCCTCGTTTAACTGCGTTGTTCTGCTGTGCTGTCGGCTCCTCCCCTCGCCCGTGTCTCAAAACGGCGCTGAATTTGAATCAGCTGCTCCGAGTTTCAGCTTGTTTGTTATCAGAAAAACACACGCGGCTGTGTTTCCCCAATGTCTTCTGTTTTCTGATTAAAGCAATTCAAGATGCAATTTCTCCTTTCTGCTTCGAAACTGCTCTGTACTTTTCCACGCTGTACTTCTCCCACTCGCTGTCGCAGTCTGAGCTGGTAGTTTGAGCTGTGGCAGTCTGAGCTGTGGTAGGTTGAGTTGTGGCAGTCTGAGCTGTGGTAGTTTGAGCTGTGGCAGTCTGAGCTGTGGTAGTCTGAGCTGTGGCAGTCTGAGCTGTGGTAGTCTGAGCTGTGGCAGTCTGAGCTGTGGTAGTTGAGCTGCAGTCTGAGCTGTGTTAGTTTGAGCTGTGGCAGTCTGAGCTGTGGTAGTTTGAGCTGTGGTAGTCTGAGCTGTGGTAGTTTGAGCTGTGGCAGTTGCTGTGTAGCAGTCTGAGCTGTGGTAGTTTGAGTTGTGGTAGTCTGAGCTGTGGCAGTCTGAGCTGTGGTAGTTTGAGCTGTGGTAGTCTGAGCTGTGGTAGGTTGAGTTGTGGCAGTCTGAGCTGTGGCAGTCTGAGCTGTGGTAGTTTGAGCTGTGGTAGTCTGAGCTGTGGCAGTCTGAGCTGTGGTAGTTTGAGCTGTGGTAGTCTGAGCTGTGGTAGTCTGAGCTGTGGTAGTCTGAGCTGTGGTAGTTTGAGCTGTGGCAGTCTGAGCTGTGGTAGTCTGAGCTGTGGTAGTCTGAGCTGTGGTAGTCTGAGCTGTGGTAGTCTGAGCTGTGGTAGTCTGAGCTGTGGTAGTTTGAGCTGTGGTAGGTTGAGCTGTGGCAGTCTGAGCTGTGGTAGTTTGAGCTGTGGTAGTTTGAGCTGTGGCAGTCTGAGCTGTGGTAGTCTGATCTGTGGCAGTCTGAGCTGTGGTAGTCTGAGCTGTGGTAGTTTGAGCTGTGGTAGTTTGAGCTGTGGTAGTCTGAGCTGTGGTAGTCTGAGCTGTGGCAGTCTGAGCTGTGGTAGTCTGAGCTGTGGTAGTCTGAGCTGTGGTAGTTTGAGCTGTGGTAGTCTGAGCTGTGGTAGTCTGAGCTGTGGCAGTCTGAGCTGTGGTAGTCTGAGCTGTGGCAGTCTGAGCTGTGGTAGTCTGAGCTGTGGTAGTCTGAGCTGTGGTAGTTTGAGCTGTGGCAGTCTGAGCTGTGGTAGTCTGAGCTGTGGTAGTCTGAGCTGTGGTAGTCTGAGCTGTGGCAGTCTGAGCTGTGGTAGTCTGAGCTGTGGCAGTCTGAGCTGTGGTAGTCTGAGCTGTGGTAGTCTGAGCTGTGGTAGTTTGAGCTGTGGCAGTCTGAGCTGTGGTAGTCTGAGCTGTGGTAGTCTGAGCTGTGGTAGTTTGAGCTGTGGCAGTCTGAGCTGTGGTAGTTTGAGCTGTGGTAGTTTGAGCTGTGGCAGTCTGAGCTGTGGTAGTTTGAGCTGTGGTAGTCTGAGCTGTGGTAGTCTGAGCTGTGGTCTGAGTCTGAGCTGTGGCAGTCTGAGCTGTGGCAGTCTGAGCTGTGGCAGTCTGAGCTGTGGTAGTTTGAGCTGTGGCAGTCTGAGCTGTGGTAGTTTGAGCTGTGGCAGTCTGAGCTGTGGTAGTTTGAGCTGTGGTAGTTTGAGCTGTGGCAGTCTGAGCTGTGGCAGTCTGAGCTGTGGTAGTCTGAGCTGTGGCAGTCTGAGCTGTGGTAGTCTGAGCTGTGGCAGTCTGAGCTGTGGTAGTTTGAGCTGTGGTAGTCTGAGCTGTGGTAGTCTGAGCTGTGGTAGTTTGAGCTGTGGCAGTCTGAGCTGTGGTAGTTGAGCTGTGGCAGTCTGAGCTGTGGTAGTTTGAGCTGTGGCAGTCTGAGCTGTGGTAGTTTGAGCTGTGGCAGTCTGAGCTGTGGTAGATTGAGCTGTGGCAGTCTGAGCTGTGGTAGTCTGAGCTGTGGTAGTCTGAGCTGTGGTAGTCTGAGCTGTGGTAGTCTGAGCTGTGGTAGTCTGAGCTGTGGCAGTCTGAGCTGTGGTAGTTTGTTGAGCTGTGGCAGTCTGAGCTGTGGTAGTCTGAGCTGTGGTAGTCTGAGCTGTGGAGTTTGAGCTGTGGCAGTCTGAGCTGTGGTAGTTTGAGCTGTGGCAGTCTGAGCTGTGGTCCTTTGAGCAGTGGCAGTCTGAGCTGTGGTAGATTGAGCTGTGGCAGTCTGAGCTGTGGTAGATTGAGCTGTGGCAGTCTGAGCTGTGGTAGATTGAGCTGTGGCAGTCTGAGCTGTGGTAGTCTGAGCTGTGGCAGTCTGAGCTGTGGTAGTTTGAGCTGTGGCAGTCTGAGCTGTGGTAGTTTGAGCTGTGGTAGTCTGAGCTGTGGTAGTTTGAGCTGTGGCAGTCTGAGCTGTGGTAGTCTGAGCTGTGGTAGTTTGAGCTGTGGTAGTTTGAGCTGTGGTGAGGTTGAGCTGTGGTAGTCTGAGCTGTGGTAGTCTGAGCTGTGGTTGAGTCTGAGCTGTGGTCTAGTTTGAGCTGTGGTAGTCTGAGCTGTGGTAGTTTGAGCTGTGGTAGTCTGAGCTGTGGTAGTCTGAGCTGTGGTAGTCTGAGCTGTGGTAGTCTGAGCTGTGGTAGTCTGAGCTGTGGCAGTCTGAGCTGTGGTAGTTTGAGCTGTGGTAGTCTGAGCTGTGGTAGTCTGAGCTGTGGTAGTCTGAGCTGTGGTAGTCTGAGCTGTGGTAGTCTGAGCTGTGGTAGTTTGAGCTGTGGCAGTCTGAGCTGTGGTAGTTTGAGCTGTGGCAGTCTGAGCTGTGGTAGTTTGAGCTGTGGTAGTTTGAGCTGTGGTAGTCTGAGCTGTGGTAGTCTGAGCTGTGGTAGTTTGAGCTGTGGTAGTCTGAGCTGTGGTAGTCTGAGCTGTGGTAGTCTGAGCTGTGGTAGTTTGAGCTGTGGTAGTCTGAGCTGTGGCAGTCTGAGCTGTGTAGTGAGCTGTGGTTTGAGCTGTGGTAGTCTGAGCTGTGGTAGTCTGAGCTGTGGTAGTTTGAGCTGTGGCAGTCTGAGCTGTGGTAGTTTGAGCTGTGGTAGTGAGCTGTGGAGTCTGAGCTGTGGTAGTCTGAGCTGTGGTAGTCTGAGCTGTGGTAGTCTGAGCTGTGGTAGTCTGAGCTGTGGTAGTTTGAGCTGTGGCAGTCTGAGCTGTGGTAGTTTGAGCTGTGGCAGTCTGAGCTGTGGTAGTTTGAGCTGTGGTAGTCTGAGCTGTGGTAGTCTGAGCTGTGGTAGTTTGAGCTGTGGTAGTCTGAGCTGTGGTAGTTTGAGCTGTGGTAGTCTGAGCTGTGGTAGTCTGAGCTGTGGTAGTCTGAGCTGTGGTAGTCTGAGCTGTGGTAGTTTGAGCTGTGGTAGTCTGAGCTGTGGTAGTTTGAGCTGTGGTAGTCTGAGCTGTGGTAGTCTGAGCTGTGGTAGTCTGAGCTGTGGTAGTTTGAGCTGTGGTAGTCTGAGCTGTGGTAGTTTGAGCTGTGGCAGTCTGAGCTGTGGTAGTCTGAGCTGTGGTAGGTTGAGCTGTGGCAGTCTGAGCTGTGGTAGTCTGAGCTGTGGTAGTTTGAGCTGTGGTGAGTCTGAGCTGTGGTAGTTTGAGCTGTGGCAGTCTGAGCTGTGGTAGTTTGAGCTGTGGTAGTCTGAGCTGTGGTAGTTTGAGCTGTGGTAGTCTGAGCTGTGGTAGTCTGAGCTGTGGTAGTCTGAGCTGTGGTAGTCTGAGCTGTGGCAGTCTGAGCTGTGGTAGTTTGAGCTGTGGTAGTTTGAGCTGTGGTAGTCTGAGCTGTGGTAGTCTGAGCTGTGGTAGTTTGAGCTGTGGTAGTCTGAGCTGTGGTAGTCTGAGCTGTGGTAGTTTGAGCTGTGGTAGTCTGAGCTGTGGTAGGTTGAGCTGTGGTAGTCTGAGCTGTGGTAGTTTGAGCTGTGGTAGTCTGAGCTGTGGTAGTTTGAGCTGTGGTAGTCTGAGCTGGTGGCAGTCTGAGCTGTGGTAGTTTGAGCTGTGGCAGTCTGAGCTGTGGTAGTCTGAGCTGTGGTAGTCTGAGCTGTGGTAGTTTGAGCTGTGGTAGTCTGAGCTGTGGTAGTTTGAGCTGTGGTAGTCTGAGCTGTGGTAGTCTGAGCTGTGGCACGCTGTGGTAGTTTGAGCTGTGGAGTCTGAGCTGTGGTAGTTTGAGCTGTGGTAGTTTGAGCTGTGGTAGTCTGAGCTGTGGTAGTCTGAGCTGTGGTAGTTTGAGCTGTGGCAGTCTGAGCTGTGGTAGTTTGAGCTGTGGCAGTCTGAGCTGTGGTAGTCTGAGCTGTGGTAGTTTGAGCTGTGGCAGTCTGAGCTGTGGTAGTTTGAGCTGTGGTAGTTTGAGCTGTGGTAGTCTGAGCTGTGGTAGTCTGAGCTGTGGTAGTTTGAGCTGTGGTAGTTTGAGCTGTGGTAGTCTGAGCTGTGGTAGTTTGAGCTGTGGTAGTTTGAGCTGTGGCAGTCTGAGCTGTGGTAGCTGTGGTTTGAGCTGTGGCAGTCTGAGCTGTGGTAGTTTGAGCTGTGGCAGTCTGAGCTGTGGTAGTTTGAGCTGTGGCAGTCTGAGCTGTGGTAGTCTGAGCTGTGGCAGTCTGAGCTGTGGTAGTTTGAGCTGTGGTAGTTTGAGCTGTGGTAGTCTGAGCTGTGGCAGTCTGAGCTGTGTTAGGTGTGAGTTGTGGTAGTCTGAGCTGTGGCAGTCTGAGCTGTGGTAGTCTGAGCTGTGGCAGTCTGAGCTGTGGTAGTCTGAGCTGTGGCAGTCTGAGCTGTGGTAGTTTGAGCTGTGGCAGTCTGAGCTGTGGTAGATTGAGCTGTGGCAGTCTGAGCTGTACGCTCCGTCCACGGGTCCACGCCGCTGCCTACTGGCACTTCAACAACAGCCCGTTGGAGGACGAGCGCTTTGAGCGGTCTTTCCGGGACTTTTGGACGGTCTGGCACGGCAGGCGATCTCGCTTCCCCACGTGGCGTCAGTGGTGGGACGTGGGGAAAGCGCAGATCAAGATCCTCTGTCAGGAGTACACGAGGGGCGCGAGCAGGCGGAGGGACTCGCGGATCGAGCGGCTGGAAAGGGAGCTGCTCGGTCTGGAGAGCCGCCTGGCTCGTGGGGACCAACTCGAGCAGAGCACGTACGAGGAGAAGAAGAGCACCCTGCGGGACCTGTAGCTCCAGCGGTCCCAGGGGGGCATTTGTGCCCTCGCTGGTCCAGTTCCTTTGGGAGATGGACCGCGGCACACACTTCTTCTACGCGTTGGAGAAAAAGAAGGGAGACCGTAAAAACATCACCTGCCTCCTGGCGGAGGACGGCTCCCTTCTGACGGATCCGGAGAGCGTGAACGAGAGGGCCAGGGCCTTCTACTCTGCCCTCTTCTCTCCGGATCCCGTCGACTCCGACGCGTGCAGGGTTCTGTGGGACGGGCTTCCCACGGTCAGCGGGGGCGTGCGGGACGAGTTCGAGGGCCACCTGACCCTGGCCGAGCTCACCGACGCCCTCAGTCAGATGCCCTACAACAAATCGCCGGGCATCGACGGGCTGACCGTGGAGTTCTACAAGAAGTTTTGGGACTTGCTGGGGCCCGCCTTTGCGCGGGTCCTGGCGGAAGCCTACGAGACCGGGGAGATGCCCCTTTCGATGAGGCGGGCTGTTATCACGCTCCTGCCCAAGAAAGGGGATCTGCGCAGCCTCAAGAACTGGCGCCCGGTCTCGCTGCTATGCACGGACTACAAAATCGTGGCCAAGGCCGCCTCCCTGAGGCTCAAGTCCGTGCTGGCAGACGTGATCCACCCCGACCAGTCCTACACGGTCCCGAACCGGACGATTTTCGACAACATCTGTCCTGGTTCGGGACCTCCTGCACTACTGCAGGAGGACCGGTCGGTCGGTCGCCTTCCTCTCCCTGGATCAGGAGAAGGCGTTCGACCGGGTGGATCACGAATATCTCTTCGGAACCCTGCGAGCATTCGGATTCGGGCCGCGCTTCGTGGGCCTGTTCCGGATGCTGTACGCCTCTGCCGAGTGCTTGATCAAAGTCAACTGGTCCCTGACCGCGCCCCTCGCTTTCAGGAGAGGAGTACGTCAGGGCTGCCCTCTGTCCGGACAACTGTACGCGCTGTGCATCGAGCCCTTCCTCTGCCTCCTTCGCGGGAGGCTCACGGGGTTGGCGCTCGGCGCGCCGGACACGAGGGTGGTCCTGTCGGCTTACGCCGACGACGTGCTCCTGGTGGCCTCGGATCCGGCTGATCTGGAGAGGATGCGGAGCTGCCAGAGCGTCTACTCTGCCGCGTCCTCTGCCAGGATCAACTGGACCAAATGCTCCGGGTTACTGGTGGGTCCCTGGCAGGCGGACTCCCTCCCTGCCGCGCTCCAGCAGTTCCAGTGGAGCGCGGACAGCTTCAAATACCTGGGAGTCCACCTGAGCCCCGCGGAGGCCTCGGTCGCCGCCAACTGGACGGAGTTGGAGGACAAGGTGGCTGCGCGACTGAGGTCGTGGTCGGGTCTGCTCAAACTGCTTTCCTTCAGGGGAAGGGCTCTGGTCATTAACCAACTGGTGGCGTCGATGCTTTGGCATCGACTCACCGTCCTGAGCCCGCCCCCTGAGTTTGTGGCCAGGGTCCAGAGGAAGCTGACGGACTTCTTCTGGGCCGGAAAGCACTGGGTCTCTGCGGCGGTTCTGAGCCTCCCTCTCGCCGAGGGGGGGCAAGGGTTGGTGTGCATCAGGAGCCAGGTGCACACCTTCCGCCTCCAGACCCTGCAGAGATACCTGTACGCAGACCCGGCCCCGCAGTGGTGCACGCTGGCGTCCCTCCTTTTGCGCCAGCTGCACGACCTGGGCTACGACCGGCAGCTCTTCTGGATCGACCTGCGGGGAATCCGTCTCCCCGAGCTGCCGGTCTTCTACCAGGACCTGCTCAGGACCCGGAGCATGTTTTCCGTCGGCCGAGACGCCGTGCCGACCGAGGGCCAAGGACTCCTGCTGGAGCCCCTGCTGCACAACCCCCACCTAGGTGCGCAGGCGTTGGAGTCCCCCTCGGTGCGGCGCGCGCTGATCTCGGCCAAGGTGACCAGAGTCTGGGATCTCCTGGATCGCGAACGCTCGCCGTGGCTGACGCCCGAGGCGCTCGTCGCCAGGGCGGCTCGGGTGTCCGTCCGGACAGCCTGCCGAGCGATCCGGGAGTGCAAAGCAACGTTGCACCCAGACTCTGTCAGGTATCTCGAGGGAGTTCTCAGGACCGGCGAGCCACCTACCCCCACCCCCCCGACCCCCGGCTCCCCGGTCCTGCTGATCGAACCCAAGGCCCGAGCCCCCCCTCGGCCTCCCCTCGAGAACAACCTGAGCAGGATCTCGCAGTTCTCCTCGACCCCCTTGCCATCGGCGTCGAGGAGGACCCTGTACGCGATGACGCTCCACACCCTCCATTTCCCCGCCCTCGTCTCCCGCCGAGACACCGCTTGGCGGGAGACCCTCCGACCGCCAGAGGGCGTCGGTCCCCAGTGGGAGGCCCTTTACTCCCCGCTGGTCTCCAGGGGAGCTGGGGACCTGGGCTGGAGGGTCCTGCACGGAGCGCTCGCGTCAGGAGAGATCCTGCGTCACTTTACCGACTCGGACGCCGCATGCCCTTTCTGCGGTCAGTCCGAGTCGGTGGCTCATATTTATTTTTTTTGTGCCAGGCTGCAGCCGTTCTTCCTGCTGCTGAAGAACCTCTTGCGGCAGTTCTGGCTGCACTTTTCACCCACCCTCCTCATCTTCGGGCACCCTGTTCATGGCTCCAGCAAAAAGAGAGACCTCCTAGTCTGATCTGCTCCTGGCTCTTGCTAAACTGGCCATTTACAAGACCAGGAAGCGGAAGATGAGCGGGGAAGGTCTCTTTGACTGCGGGGCCATGTTCAGGGCCCTCCTCCGTTCTGTGGATTCATTTAGAGCACGCCCACGCGGAGTCTGCTGGCGACATGGCATCGTTTGTCGACCAGTGGACTCTAGGGGGCGTGCTCTGTACCACCTCCCCTTTTACAATTCTTATTTAATTTACAGTCCTTTTTTGAGTTTTTCTTTTAAAATTAGTTAAATGCCTATTTAAAAACTATCATATCTTAGCTGAGTAGCTGAGACGTGACCTTAAAAAAAAGGGTCGGCAGTCGACAGTTTACTGCCGACCTCCACTGCAACGTACACCAGACTCAAATCCGTAAATTTAGCTCCTATTTTTGTGTCAGTCTGCAAATTTAACAAGTTTGCTTACTATACCAGAATCTAAATCATTAATGTAGATTAGGAATAGCAGAGGACCTAATATTGATCCCTGTGGTACACCAGCTGGTTACCACACTCCATTCTGAGGTTTTTCCTCTAATCAGTACTTTCTGTTTTCTACATGTTAACCACTCCCTAAGCCATGTACATGTGTTTCCTTGGAATCCCAACTGTGTTCAGTTTGAGAATTAATCTTTTGTGTGGGACTTTGTCAAAAGCTTTCTGGAAATCTAAATAAACCATGGTCATATGCTTTGCAATTATCCATTATCGATGTTGCATCCTCAAAAAAATCAAGCAAGTTAGTTAGACACGATCTCCCTTTTCTAAAACCATGCTGACTGTCTCCCAGTCTGAGCTGTTACCATATAGGTAATTTTCCATTTTGGATCTTATTATAGTTTCCATAAGTTTGCATATAATAGAAGTCAGGCTTACTGGTCTGTAGTTACCTGGTTCAGTTTTGTTTCCCTGTTTTGTGGATCGGTATTAGTTTTGCAATTTTCCAGTCTGTCGGTACCACCCCTGTGTCAAGTAGACTGCTGCATGATCTTGGTTAGCGGATTGTAAATTGACTGTCTTTCATTTCTTTGAGTACTACTGGGAGGATCTCATCTGGCCCAGGGGATTTGTCGGAGCTGTGGTTGTCTGAGCTGTGGTAGTCTGAGCTGTGGAAGTATGAGCTGTGGTGGTCCTTTGAGCAGTGGCACTCTGAGCTGTGGTAGTTTGAGCTATGGTAGTCTGAACTATGGCAGTTTGAGCTTTGGCAGTCTAAGCTGCGGTAGTCTGAGCTTTGGTATTCAGAGCTGTGGCAGTCTGACCTGTGGTAGTCTGAGAGCAACATTTCTATATGTGATATATTTTTTCAATAACATTGAATATTGTAAAACATTTTAAAATTAAAAAACTTTTACAATTTAAAAAATTTTAAAACATTTTATAACATAAAATTCCGAGCAAAAATTGTCCATCTTACCTTCCAGAGTATTTTTTGCAGTGCTCGCAGGTGAAATGAGGTGCCCAGGGTTTGTCTTGATCCCCGACAGGCATGCCGAAATATGCCTAGTAGGCCTCACACATCTTAGCAGATGATTCCACGGAGTACTTTTTCACTCTTGTCTCGATAAATTGGCAGCAGACATAGCAAAATGAGTCTGCCAGATGCTTGCAGCCTCTTGATGCCATCTCAGAAACATGCAGATATTTATCCACTTAGGCAGCTGGAACTAAAATGAACTGGTGGGCTTAAGGCCCCTGTATTTATAATACTATTATATAATTACCTTTAAAGATCTTTCAAATCTTCATGAGTTTCAATGGGAGTCGTGACTTAGATAGACGCTTACATTGGAAATAGGTAAATTTCAAACTATCACTGTCCTGGCACAAAAGCAAGTTTGTGGGGAATAATAGCCTTTTCTATATTTGAGGCATAAGCAATTAGGAATAACACTTACTACCCGGGAACCAAAAAAAAAAAAAAAAAAAAATGTTACACGGTGTTTCAATATATACGTGTGTTTTATTGATATTCAATTGAATGTATATGATTTTTTTTTATTTATTATTTTTTAAAAAAGCTTTTGGTATTTGTTTTGAATTGCACCTGATTTGATACAATTGATTAATTACCTGGCTGATCTGCAGGCATGTGAAGGTTGCCTTATTTTTGTGGGGCAGATCAAAGAATGGAAAAACAAAAAAAGAATAGAGAGGAGAACAGGGGAGAAGCAGTATAGAAAATTGACAGAGAAAACCCTAGAGAGACTACAGAAACGTTATAGAAAAAAGGCACAGGAAAGATGGGGAACACATAGAAATAATATGAAAGAGAGGGGTTTCTTCTTTTTTTCAAACTGATCTAGTTAGATATTTAGTTTGTGGTATAAGTGATCACATGGCCATGTGATTAGTCCAGACTCAGTGAGAAACTATCAGCATCTATGGCTGCCAAGGAATCCAAAAAATATATATTAAAACATGTCTACTGGCAACAAAATTGAATATTGCTGGTGCTATGTGGGGTACCCCTGTATCATTCCTCACCAATTACCAGCCTCTTTTCCCTTCAGTTAGGTTGTATTTAGGGTGGAAATATGTAATGGAGAGTCCAGTCTCTTTACCGGACGTTTGACCCTTTTATTTCAAGTAGTATCTATTTAATAGCTAAATAGAACACGTCAAAAGTACCAAGGGTACCAATGGTATGATAATTAAACGGTATCAATATTTACCCGCATGTTTTTTTTTTTTTTTTTTTTTTTAATATGCTTTCCCTTACCTCTTTGGGATTTGCAGTGCTTACCTATGCTTTACTATGATTTATAACACATTGCTATGTTTAAGTTTTGGATACTAATAGGAATACCTCACAACCAAAGTGCCTAAAATCAGTAACATGTGAAGCACTTCCCATTTAAACAAGTTTGAATGCAATGGTTTCACATTTTTGCCAAGCCACCTTAGTTCTAATACAATGGCACCACAACCATTGAGACCCTAAGTTTATATGGCCAGTTGTATTTAATTGTGAATTTGTTCTCTGCCATTCGGATTGTTTATTTCTGCTTCGTCATTATTTCTGTCAGGACAAACCCTTTTATAAAGACATTTGACATACGAATGAACCAGAGCATTTGACTTGCTTGGATTTGGAGATCAGCCTTGCCTTTTAGGTCACTCAACATTTTTTATGACATTTCTTAGCCGAAACGAGTCAAAAAGTTAGACGGCAGTTGGGGAGGAGGGGAGTAAGCTCAAAGTACACCACTGATTATAAAGAGAGTTTCCTGAGTGAATGTGGGCGTTACCTACTTAGTCTGTAATAGTTTGGCTCAGGGCCACAGGAACCAGTACGGTATTATTTAATTTGTGTCCCCAATTATTTATTTTTCTACCAGTTTGGACTCCCCCATCTCCTCAGCGCCACTAATCATTCATGCTTATGAGCGCTAAGGTTGCCTTCCCTTCCTATTCTGTTCTTGGCCAAATCTTTAGCATTGCTAGGCTGCTGAACATTGAATGTAGAGCTGGTAATCTGAGGTAGATAATTTAAAAATACTGTCATTGAATGAAAGATGGCCCAGTCTATGTTTAGCAAATTTTCCACAAGACTGGAAACCACAGTAATTTCAGACAACCCTAATCAGTCACTTGTTTACAATTTTCCAAAATGACTATTTGGAAAAGCACAGGTAGTAAATAGGTTGTTCAAATGCTGCTTGGTTTAATAAATGGAGGTGGCTTTACTGCGATAAAAGCATTAACTGTGCATTTTGCTTTTTATGTGTAAAGGCATATCAAAACAAATTAATTACTTCTAGCACCTGCCTTGATCTGTCTTTCACATCTAAGGCAGTTGGAAAGGTGCTTGCTTTAGAAAACACAAATTGTCAGTGTCACAGAAATTCTGTTTTCAAGGTTGTGACTGCTCCTAAGTCAATGTGGGGAAGCTATAAAAAAGGCCAACAAGATGCTTGGACACATTTTGAAAAGTGTTGAATTTAAATCAAGGGAAGTAATGTTAAACCTTTACAATGCATTAGTAAGACCTCATCTTGAATATTGTGTTCAGTTCTGGTCACCCTCGCTAGAAAAAAGATATTGCTGCTCTAGAAAGAGTGCAAAGAAGAGCGACCAGAATTATTCCGGGTTTAAAAGGCATGTCATGTGCAGACAGGCTAAAAGAATTGAATCTGTTCAGTCTTGAAACAAAGAAGACTATGCGGCGACCTAATTCAAGCATTCAAAATTCTAAAAGGTATTGACAATGTCGACCCAAGGGACTTTTTCGACCTGAAAAAAGAAACAAGGACCAGGGGTCACAAATGAAGATTAGCTAAAGGGGCATTCAGAACAGAAAATAGGACGCACATTTTTACACCACAGAGAATCATGAGGGCCAGGAATCAACTCCCCAGTAATGTTGTTGAAGCTGACACCCTGGGATCCTTCAAGAAGCTACATGATGAGATTTTGGGATCAATAAGCTAATAACAAACAAACGAGCAAGATGGGCCGAATGCTTCCTCTGTAAAATGTTCTTATGTTCCATTCCATGATGTTGGTGAATGTCTTATCAGTCCAGGAACATAATGTAAAATACTTAGCTCGACAGGGTTTGGCTCTATGCAGAGAAGGGGATGAATCAGATTCAAACTTTATCCAGGCAATTAAAACGTCTAATAAAAAAAAAATAAATTTTATTTCACATAAGTTTTTTAGTTTAATTCCTCGATTTCTACTTGGACGGTCACCACCATCACCATAAAAAAAAAAAACAAACACACACACAAAGGAGCCATCTCAATGAGAATCAATGGAATAGTTAGAGATATTGACAGTTATTCACTGTGACGGGGAACTCCCCGTCTATATGAATATGTTTGGAACTGGCAGGGAGGGGGTTAAATTTCTTCCCTGCCAGGAAAACATGTGAGAATGTGGCTGGAGCTCTAATTGAATAATTAGTAATTATTGATTAATTGGGCTCCAGCCACAGGGTATAAAAGCCAGGGGAGAGGCCCTGGCTAGTGGTGTGTTCTTTTGTTTGAGAGTTTGCTTTTGTGTGGGAGAGTTTTTGTGCTTTAGAAGAAAGGGAGTATCTTGTTTAAAGACCTGGAACTTGACCATTTATATTTGTAAGTTCACTTTTTGATTATTTATTTTTGAACCTTTTTTTTGTTGGCCCTTGTGCTTGTTTATTTGATTATTTTTGTTTAATAAAGAACTTATATTTTTGCCTTTACATTGTCTCTGAGCCCCAGCCCATCTGTCATCACCGGTGACGAGGAGAAGGAAAATTGTTACTAAACTTTAGTCGAATGAAAAAATTTGGTAGTCATAGAAAATGACATGTTTGTTTTTGTGCCTGAATTAAGCATCTTAGATTAATCAAATTTTTTTTGGTCGTAAAGTTGGTTTAAACGTGTCCTGTGTTACTGTCAGCATCCGATACACGTTTTAACACTATGATTGAATGAGAAATTTGTCAATAGACAAATTGGACAAGAACCTTTTTACAGCCTGTAAAAAAAAAGACGAAAATACTGTAGACATTTTTTCTGATTTAAATTAAATGCTCACTTCAGCTGCCAAGTTTTTCATTCATTTCTAGACCATAATGAAGAGAATGGATGTTACACCATAGACTCCCTTATTCTGGTACCAATAGGTATTTTGGTAGTAATTTTGCTCATTCTAGAAAGGACTTGGATTCAAAACTGCTGCCTACCAGCAAGTCGCTTCAACTGCCAAAACCTATTTTCATACCAAGCACAGCCTTGCTACGAGCAGATAAATTCGCAAAATTTGTTATTTTCACTGTTCTAAAGTTAAATACAGTTTACACTGTTGTAATATTCAAACATAACACTTCGTCTGTTATAATAAAACATTTACACTTATACTCTGTGGGAGTTATTCTAGAATACCTGTGTTTAGCTTAAAAGACTACTTTCAGATTAAGCTTACTTCTTTTCTAAATAAGAAACTTGACTCTGAATCCATTAAACTATAGGCTTGTTAATATTAAGAAATAGGTGAAAAAGGTGCTCGCATGTTGTACAAGGGAAGACGGGTTTTAGGGCGTAAGACACCCTTGTACAGAAGTTACCATAACCGTCACACACACCCAAATTCGGTAGATACTTAATTTTTATATCGTCACTAGTTTTTGGTACTAAAAAAAATCTAAAGTCTCTAAGCAATAATTTCTGTTACAAGTGTAATAAAAAGTGAAGAAACGACAAACCGCTTCTATAAACGTAAAAAAAATCCAATTTATCAACAACAAGCCTGTATATCCAGGCACAAACCATATGAGCACAAACATTAAAATGTAATACATGTTTCAATCTGTAATTAACAAGTTACTGCTCGTTGGTTTAAAACGCTTCGAAACTCAAAACAGTCAATGCAAAATTGGTGGGGGGGGGGGGGGGGGGGTAATTGTTATTTCTGATAAGGGACATTTCTTTCAAGAAAGACGACATTCTTTAAAAGACTCTATTTCTAAAAGTGACCGACATTTTTATATGTTTATATTGAGTAAAGTGGAATGTGGATGAATACAGCCTGTGTGTTGCATCCCATTGCATTGAGAGAGTTTGGTAAGTAAGGCAAAACGTTATCAATTATTTACATGCCTAATATGTTCTTTTCTCCTATCTCACTACAATTGTAAATATAATTATTATCTCCACCGGAAAGTGTTTGTTATCAAGAGGCTCCCAATAGTTTGAAAAAGCATAATGTGTATCTAAACCTTGATAGTACCCTGTAATGTATAATTCTTTGCTGTTTTGTTACACTAACCTGGTTAGTTCACCATCAACATTTTGTAATTGTTGCTTGTATGGTTTGGTTCCACTAGGCTATATTTTTTTAAATCTTATAGGACAGATAATTTTGAAAGGGAAATGCACCATAGTTACCTTATTAATTAACTATATAGAACCCAGATCCCATATCTTTTCCTGAAGAAAAAAACATGCATCTCGGAGAAGTGGGGTCACATATGTATATGGCAGGCAATAATCAGAAACTTGTAGAAGTACTGTAGAAAATAATCTTTTAAAATGTAATTTGAAGTTACATAACCTCTAAAGAATTGCAAATCAACAATTCAAGTCTATTTTCTTACCTCATATTAGCACAAGCAACATTTTCACTTGTCCCCCGTGAAAGGGGAATTCAATTAAAATAATTTCTCTTAGCTGAATTCTGCTCTCCTTGTTAATTGTGCACTTGTATTATACCTTGGTACCAATGTCTCATTTTGAGTTTGTGTAAACAGCCCCTAATGAGTTCCTGCTTCTCCTTCCCAGAATCCCACTGGGAAATCACATTATAATGCGATAGAGCACTTACCTATAAATATGCTAATTATACAACCTGTATCTAATCTTGGTGTCAAACTTGATGAAACAAATCAGTTTGAGAAAATAGTGACTTGCCCCATAGGGAATAATGGCTCATTGAAAAGCACTGGATCCCTAAATAGTTGCATTGAAAAGATATTAATAAAAATCAGATTCAGGGCTTGACATTGGCTGCATTGAGGAGAAGGGAACTAATTTAGAGTTTGGTCATGACTGAAGCGTCCACACAAGTTTTAGGGGCAAAAATAATTTGATTTGCAAATGCAAACAAATGCGTTGTACAAGCCTCAATGATGCTTCCTCATTAAATGTCCCCTAACTTAAATTTCTTACCTCTTAAAAATAGTCACTTTTGGAGTGAGGTCTGATCAGGAAGGTGAGTCTGACTTTTGGTCAGAAAATTATTCATTTCTTAGAAAACGCCCTTATCCAGGGTGACTTACAATTGTTACAAGTTATTACAGTACAAAGTATCGCATTATAAAATATCACATTACAGGTTATCACATTTAGTCAATCAACATAGTTACAGAATAATCCTAATACCGATAAGATACCTAAAGTACAATAAAATCAAGTACGAGCGCAATATATCTATACAGGTACTATTACCAAGGCAAAATTTGGTCTCAAATCTAAAGTGCTGTTACAAATTTATTACAGTGCAGTTAGTTTATAAGAATCACTGATATAATAATCAACTGCATATAGTGATCAAAACCGCTGGGAAAAAATCATTCATATAACAATTTTTTAATCCACTTAATAAGAATCATTTTATTTTGCAAACTGACTACATGCAATATGGTACTTGACATGTACAGCCAATGGTGTTTACACCCAATAAAAGCGTTTTTTGAATTTGATCACGTCTCGTGATTCGGCATGTATGCAGCGTGGATAGTGCAATGATGCAGGAAACACTGCAAGTGTTTTGTGTTCTCTGTTAGTGAAAAGGTTTTTCAATAAAGTGAACACACATTAATTGAATACATACCAGTACAGCAGTTTTATTGTGTGATCTGCATATAGACAGCACGGCGCCGTGAGGAGGAGGATGGGATTGCAGCAGTTTGCATCTCTGTTTAATTTCAATTGTAACAGAAAGTAAGCAAGCCATAGATGTTTAAATGCAGTGGAATGCAGTAAAATACTGTAATGTCATATTAATTCAAAAAGCCATTACTCGTCACACCACAGGGAAGTTAAACTTGTCACCCTCACGAGACGATCGCTGTAGTAAAATAGGATTCTGCAGTCTTGAGTAAACATAATAGGGATCACATAACAAGTTGCTTACCCACGAGGACATATTTTGATGTATTATCCTCCATGATTGAGCACCATTGACATCTATATACTGTATTTAAACTGCTGATGGCATGCTTTTGCTAACTGCAATGTGAGTTTGGCTGAGGACAATGTAAATTATCAGGCTGGAGTCTTGACTTACAGTTTTAAGCCAGTGTTGGTTTTATTTTTCTTACACTGCAGTGGCAAAACAACCACCACTGAAACAAACAAAATAAACCTAGCTCTCAGCTGGAGCACTAACAATACTTCGTGTGACACAAACATTAGATCTTACTCAGGTTTTGGTTTCTTAAACAAGAAAGACGACTAGGGGGGTACAGCTAGTCTGCCGGAGGTGGAGGAGCGGAGAGAACGGGAGGGGGTATAGGGAAAAATTTCAGTCTGGAGATAAGAGGGAGCAGAATGTTCAAGACAGCGACAGGTGAGTACAAGAGTTTTGAAACAGCCTGAGAGCAGAGAGGTGCTGAGGAGAGAGGAAATAAAAAGGAGTAGAGCAGGGGCAGCAGCCACGGAGAGACGAGTGGGGAGGGGGTCCAGAGCACACATGGTGTGTAAGGAAATGGTGCTTTCAAAACCTCGGTTAGCGCTCCTTTAAGAGACAATGTTGCTCGTGGCAGGAAACTCATTGCCAATATAATATTTTTCAATCAAATGCATTCAGGTGCTTTGCAGAGCTTCACCAGCATATATCCCGTATCTGATCTGATGCATAGGACTCTACTGCCATCTAGCTGAGGTGCTCAGAATAGCATACTGTGGTCTGTCTCCCACACAGTGTAACTAATAGGTGCATCTACCTGTTTGACTGCTTATTCAAGAATGCACAAAGTGCTGATATTTCAAGAGGAACAATTTAAATAAAGTAGGGAAATTCTGGATTTTTTGACAACGGAAAGCCCAATAAGAGAGGTCCCCAATCATCTCTAGACAATTTTCATGATGTAGAAAAGGACAGTGGAGAAAAAACAAAACACTATACATAAACAATTTAATGAAATGGAATATAAACATTAACAATTAGGCCTACATGCAAAAATGTTTCTTTATTATGTTTCCTATATTATACAGGATTCAAACTTTACTTTATGCAGCACCTGGTAAATGTATCATCTGGCCTAATTAAGGGATAATGGCTTTGCCATGGCATGAGGTAATAAATGGAACTCTACAGTCATTAATGGAACTCCTTTGTTCTAATATTAGAGAGGAACATAGCATTTTAATTTCCAGTAACTTTCCACTCCAGGATTGTCTCCTGCACAGAGGAACAAATGGTGACAGACAGAGGCTTGAAACATAGCATTTCTGGAGGACGCTAAACGTCTGTTGACAATAAAATATACCCTTCGCATCAAATATGTTTTCTATATTGGAGCCTATTTTCTGCTGCGCTGTAATGACTGCATCACAGAGCTCATTTTACAAGTTCAAACTTTTAGACAGTAATAACACTGTCTGCAATTCACATATTTAAATTGATTGTAGCCAACAAAGATACTCCATTCATTTTCCATGTCATGCATATCCATTCACTACACAGGCCTTATTTGCGTAGTTTTAAAAGAAACCTATGTTTTAGCAAGCATTTTCATTTGAACACACTTGTGTAACAGCAGGGGTGTCTGTTACGTGTGGGTATTCGCCGAGATGAGAGAGACAGAAATGGATGTTTAAATGCTGCTCAGACGCCTAGGTTTTATTTACAATCAAGCAGTTGCAGTGTAGGTGGCCACCACTAGGGTACCAGCAATGTACTTGAAAATACAAAATGCTTCAAAAACAAGATGATAAAAGTTGGCCTACAGGTGACCGAGCGCTACCTGCACTAAAAGGAGGGTCCCGCTCCAGGCAAAGAAAGGTGAATGAAGAGATCACAGATGGTAACATAATAGCAGTCTAGATGGCAATGCTACCACGGACTTTCATCCATTTGGCAGGGTCGTCTCGAGCAGCACTGGCAATTGAAAACAAACAAACAAAATAACAAAAAAAAGAGCAAATTAAAGTATAAAAATACAAACAAAAAGGAATGATCAGATAAGGAAGTCCCAACAAAGAGTCCAGTAATGATGGTGATTGCAGAAGGTTGAAAAAATTGAGTATGTTGAAAATGATGAGTCTGTCCAGTAGTGCTGAGTTGAATGGTGAACAGTGAAAATAAATCAGGAGGATCAGGAAAAAAAAAATGAAGACTGAACACACAAAACAGACCTTAAAACAGCTAAGCTTAAACAAGTAACGATGAAAACAAACCACCCAGTGACACCCACTGGAGGGGTGAAGGGACAGAGGCAGAATAAAAGTTCACAAAGCTTTATTACAATGATCTAGAGTTTACATAAATCAGTTTAAAGCCAGCCAATAGCCACAGTATATTTCAAGACAGGGTATTAGATCAACATATAGCAGCAACTGCACTTCTCATTCCGAGTGGCAGATGGTTGGAACAGCTCTTCCCAGCAAGAGTTCTTCAAAAAAAAGGCAGATTGTCAATACACATAGGGTTTAACAGTATTAGGGAACGTTAGCAGCAATATATACCAGGTTTAACTATATTAGAACAGTTTAACAGCAAAGTACAAGTTTAGTTATAGTTAATACAATTAGCAGCTAAGTTCAGGCTTAGCAGCAAAATAAGGGGCAACATAAATTGGGGGTTAATTAGTTGTTAATAGAATGACAGGACTTAAACAAAATGAAAATTAAATGATCTAATTAGCAGGTCAATCAGGTGGCTATTGCCCTCAACCGCACCAATTAACTACAAACCTAACCACCTGAATAATAACAATCAAAATATCAGCAACTCACATTCATTACACACACTCAGGAAACTAGCAAAAACATAATTGCTGGCTAGCGAAGTATGATTACTTTTTTGCCTGTCGTCTCTCCCTCCCTAAACAGACCTTGAACAGCAACTAAACTCAAACAATTAACAGTGTAAACAAACAAGAAAAGTTTAGACAAAGTACAATATTTTAACAAAAGAGTAAATGGATGCACATGTATTATCCAAAATAAAGTTAAAGTTACACTGTAGTTAAGTAATATGCTGTTTGTATAATGGATTCCTCAAGAGAAAAGGGAGTCCTCTCCTGGCCTAGCCAGCCAGATTTAAACAGGTGCTGGCTTCCAAGGAGCTCTGAGATTGGAGGAGATGATATCTGAATGAGCCAATGGGGGAAAAGATGAACAGGGGTGATAGCAAGGAACTATGGGAAATTGAGTTTTAACCTGGCCAGGCTACTGACACAAATAAAAGGGACAGGTGGATGAAACTTACACCCACTTTATGGAGCAAGTGAATTGCTACAAGCTTTTAAAAATTATATTGTTTGTTTTGGATTGTCCTTTTATTATAGCGAACAAAAGGCTTTGCCCAAACAGGGTTGTTATAGCGAGGGCGTACAGTATTTAGTATTTGACTTATATGCTTAATATATGACACTTGCAAATTTTAATGTATAATGTGTGTACATCTGTTATTTCATTTTTGTCATTTTTCACCTCCCATAGTGTTCAACATTTAAAGAAGTTTGGATCAGAATCCAATATCATCCCTTACAAAAAAGTAATATACTGCAAGTATACTTGTGCCAAAATTGTCTGGTTTTAATATACTATTGGTACCATTATACTATTCTATTTTGGCACAAGTAAACTTGCAGTATACAAATTTGGATATTCTTTTTTTGTAAATAATGCAACATAGTTCTCAAATATCGAGCATTTCTTAGATTGTATCTTACTTCTCTTTTGCATATCTGCATTATGTCTCTTGACAAATACTTTTAGAAAATGAGGAGCAACTTCTGTCTGGATCAAAAAGTTATGATGCTCTGCAGCTGCCCGCCAATGTGGATAACTATAAAAACAACTAGTAGAAACCAACTAAAACACAAGTCTGCCCCCTCGGGACACACAAAAAAAAAAAAAAAAAAAAAAAAAAAGTGTATGACCCCTGAGATACTGTACATATATTGAGTACAGTGTATTTTGTACAAATCCATAGGTCAATTATGGGCCACCTGACATTTTCTTGGACAGCCAAATGTCTACAATGGACTGCCCGAAGGGCAAATACCATTGCCAAAATGTTGCGAGTCCTGCTAAATGATTCACTGAGATTTACATTTATAATGCTGTAGGTTATGATGGCTTCCTCATAGAAACCAGGCCTAGTACAGGTGCTGGCTTCCAAGGAGCTCTGAGACTGGAGGAGTGGCTATTAGAATGAGCCAATGGGGAGAGAGGATAAACAGAGGGTGGTTGCAAGGAACTGTGGGAGTTTTAGCCTGGCCAGGCTACTTACCTTAATTAAAGGGACAGGTGGTTGAGTCATACATCCACATTATGTAGCATGGGAATTGCTACAGACTGCAGCTCCTTTTTAAAAGCCTGGTTAACACCTGGCCACCTGCGCACATGAAGTTTTAATTAGACAGGGAGGGAGGTCTAACCTCTCAGCTCTGCCATATCTAGCACAAACTTAATTAGCAACTTACACTTAGTTGATTTAACAACTAGCTCTTCCCTAACTAATTAGTTGCTTTCCCTAATGACTGACATGCTTTACAGTCAGTAAGATGCTTGACCCAATGACACTGCTGAAGTGAATTGACCTAAGGTGTGTTTCCTTGAATGAAAGGCAAAAGTGGGAACTTTCTTTTATCTAGTGTAGTACCAGTTATTTTAAACTGAAAATAATATATTATGTTTCTTTCTAAACTGCATATTTGAAACCTGCACAGTCATTGGAATTGCATAACACATAAGATTGTATTTTTTGTTGTATTTTGTTAGCTACAACCAATTATTTTAATATAGGTTATAAAGTGGGATATGTCACCTAATTGAATGTGTATTTTCAAAACAGAGTAAATGGATGCACATATATTATCCAAAATAAAGTTAAAGTTTGATTTTTAATAATTGGAGTGTGAGAAAAACCAAAGTGATATTATCAGGAGCATGCTTCCATTGGCTTTCAATATATTCTAGCCCTTTCAATGTTTTAATAATAAGCAGAGTCTGACATTAAAAGTAAAAAAAAAAATGGGTGTACAAAATAACTCTATCCTTCAATACACCGGCCGAACATCAGACTCATCGCATCTCGATAGCAGCAGTAATTTACTAACACTAAGCATCCTATCACAGTGCAATTGCCAGCAGGGAAACTTGCACAGGTGAGAAAGTGAGACAAATAATACAATGAGGAGTAGATGTACTAAGATGGTCACAGCGCAAACGTACCTTAATTTACATTTTTGTTGCGACAGTTCGCAAAGTATACATTTTGTCATATGTACAAAGAGAAAATATGTTAATAAAGAAAGCCGCAATATACTAATTAAAATATGTGTTGCGTCATCTCAGCAAGATCTCTAGCATTGCGAGATTCATACAATATTTTTGTCAAATAAATAAAGAAAGGCAGTTTAATCCCATCAGATTCTACTATGGGTGAGCCTCCTTCACCCCAAATGAGTTCTATAGTATGTCATCGATTTCACCACCTCATCAACAAACAGTACTCCACTGATATGTTCTTGTCTGCCATAAGGAGTATCATTTTAAAAACACATACAAAATATCATCACACACACACACACACACACACACACACACACACACACACATTAAGTGCTTTTACATATTTAGTACAACGACTTTATTGTGACTTTGTGTTTCGGGTAGGCTATACATTACATTATGAACAAAAATATAAATATGTGCAGCATGCCTATACAGTATACAGTGCAGTAGTGAAATCAAATGAATACCTAGCACACTTTCTTTTTACTTTAGACTGTAGGTTACTAGCAACACACAATAAATCATGCTGCTGCATTGTACGCATTGGTGTACAATGCAAATAAAAGATTATTTTAAACTGAAACCAAATGATTTTAGTATTTTTTAAATTGTTAGTATTATTAACTTGGCCTACTTAGTAGCCTAGACAATTAACACAAAATAGATCAAGGTGCTGAATTGACAAGTTATAATACTTATAGGAGAATACAGTCAGTTCTTGCTAATACGAATTTCCGGATGTGTAAAACTGACTGGAGGTACATTGTGTAACAGACATCCCTAGTGCGATAACTGTCATTTTACAGATGACGTAGTCATTTATAAAGTGATCAGTCACGCTGCACGATGGTAACACGTGTGCACAATTAATAATGTCATTATCTTATCCAACAATAGATAAACAGATGCTCAGAATGAGCTGGAGGGATTAGCAGCACAAGTGTACAGTCGATTGCTCTCAACATATTTGGGGAACCAGAAATGTCATAAAAATGGGTTTTCAAGGCTTGTAAGTAAACACTGCTTTTAGGGGAAAATAGGAATTGGGTGTCCACCACTAAAATGCATTGAACACAACTAGCAAAACACAAGAAAAAGTGGAACGGGAAATGCCAGCAACAGTTGCCATAGTCCTCTGAAAGAACCCAGAGGCAAGATAATGCAGGGTAGACAATAGTTCGGCCACTGCAGGGATAGCATTGCTTCTGTGAGTGACAGAGCCTGTACCTGTGCATAATTTTGTCTTCATTAAAATCTAAGAGGGTATTGCAGGTACAAGATACACTTTCTCTTCTCATCCTACTAATCATTCGTTCTTGTTGTGGACAATGTCTCCTTCTTGCTGCAATCACAGCGTCCATGGTTAGAGGACAATGTTTTTCATTCTGCCTTTAATTGCTAATTGCGACTGTTTAAAACATGCTTTCAAAGGTTCTTAACAAACTGATGCAATTGTAAGTGTTGCAATCCCTGGCAGCATTAGTACACCTCATTATAATATTTGAAAACCCTCATTTGCAGCATAAGTTTTGTACACACATTAATAATGCGTCACACTACACATAATTACGTATTCATCTAAGGCTGAACTGCAAAGAAAAACTGCTGCCGCAAAGCATTTCCTAAAAAGTCGCAAATAGCATTGCTCTTGTTTAGTACATTTCATCCTAGACTTCCAACTGGTTTGCAACTGGTTTGCGACTATTGCGACAGCCACAACATTTTACTACATCTTGTAGTTTCACATTTCAAAAAGGCCTTGTGATGAACTACAGAAACATGATTTAATGGTCTTTAGTATATAACTAATTGCTATGAACCATTCTGGACTTTTTAATAATAAGTTTCAAGGATGTGATGAAACAAATGGAAGCAGTATGAACATTGGAAACTAAATAACATGAATAAAATGGGTAAGAATTATTTTGTGCACCCTATTTATTATACTTTTGGACAGGTTTGCCTGGACACTCATGAAGCCTGTACCATACCGCTGCTGACCATTGCTATTGTGTTTGAATCAAGGTTGACCTTGTGCTAATAGTTTGAACCATGGAAAATAGATCATGTTATTAACATGATACAAATATCTGGGACTACAGCTTGAAAAAACGTATAAGCTGTCACTTGATTAAACTCTCCCCAGTAACTTTATCTCTGCCTTTCCCTCTGCAAATGTGCAACTGACTGTTACATTGGTATGCTTCCAGGTACCAGATCAAAGCCTTAATTGAAAAATAATTATAGGCACTTAATCATTTAAAGTGGTGGGGCTAATTGAAGCAAAAACAAGAAGGAAAGCGGAGACTGAGAATTGTCACAAAGAATATTGTACAGCTTGATTCTTTAATAAGGCAGCCGCTTCTATCCTCATTGTCTCCCAGATTAAATTGGCGAAGGCTATTAACAGAGTTAATTGGTTCTCTAATTTAAACCTGAATACATGACGGATGTAGACCCATCAGCCAATAATGTGGACACTTTGTCAATCTCCCCTTCTGTTGTCAGATTGGCTAATTGCACTTATTTGGTGTGTTTTTCTTTTTCTTTTTTCTATTTATTTGTTCTTCTGCTAATTCCCTTCTACATCAGAGCAGTAAAATAATATCTTGTGACATTGCCTGCACCAGATGGCTAGAATCTGTTTAAAAGGAGTGACAACCAACGCTTTAAAATGTGTATTTTTTTTTTCTTATAGCAAGAGCAACATTATCACTACCCATCTTCTGTTGTGCTGTTCATTGGTGGTGTTTTTGCTTGCTTTTTTCAGGATGTGTAGTTGAAATACAATGATACAGATGAAAAGTTTTACCTTTCTGGTAAGTTCCCACAAATTTGGTCTATAGGTATCATTCAATAAATTAAATTAACTAGTTTAGGGTACAAGTGGAACAAAGACCAGGAGGGCTCCAGACCCTGAGGACTGAAATGGTTATCTTTCAGAAAACAGTATTTTACAGTTATAGCATTTTACATTGCTGTACATGAAAAAAAATCAGCACAAATATTATTGTAAAATAATACAAAGACCCATCTTAGCATATAAAAGGGTCAGTGATAATGTTACTAGTTCTAAGGGGTAAGATGGTATGATAATGGGTTAAATAAAGCTCTCGTGTGAAGGTTTAATAGTCCCTTCAATGCCTTTTGTTACAGTGAAGTCATCTTGAAAAGTATCTCACCAATGTGGTGAGGCAACTAAAGAGGCAAATAAAATGTGATGTTATTCTAGGGAAGTTGTACTTAGAGAATATAATGTTCTACTTCAGTGGTCTCCACCCCTGGTCATGGAGAGCCCCAGTCCTGTAGGTTTTATAGGCATCTTTACGTCATCCATGGCTAAAGATCTGGAACACATGTTAATCCTGACTTATTAAACCAGTAATTGTTTCAATTAAGTAACTGAGAGCTCGTTTGAAACGACAAACTAGAAGACCCTGTTGCTCTTCAGGACCAGGGTTGGAGAACCCTGCACTAGTTAGAGGGATGGATCTTTACTAGTTCCAGCCTTGGTCAATGACATGAGCTACTGCATGTGCGCTAGATATAAAAATGAACTCTCTTTTGTTTAATCGAGTAAATAAAGTTAACAAATCCTGAATGGCCTAGTATTAGGATAAGATGGCAGAAATGGAAGCTGCATTTAACTGGCTCCTCAACCAGCACCAAGTCTACTGAACAACATGGCCAGCTGAAGAATGTATCTTCAATATACTGTACAGATCTGGCATGAAACGAACAAAACAGTTTGATGCACATTATTATAGAAAACACTAAACTGTATTATATAATGAAAAGGACATTTATACAATTTTACAAACACAAAAACATGCACAAATCTTTCCTCAGTGCAAATGAAGCTCATGCCAAGAATGTGAAACTTAGTGAATACTGACCATGAAGCAGGAATACCACTGGTCCCCATTTTATATAGTTTTTTTTTTTTACCACTTCTCTTCCACCAAATGTATCATGTGCATTGTAAATTAAATCAAAAGCGAACCAGTGTTAAAAATGTTTTTAGTTTCAAATTTACTATATTCTTCAACAGAAACCAGACATTGTTGGCTAACCAGTTTGTTTATATTACCATACATGCTAACAGTCCCTATACGGCCGGGACAGTCCTGATTTCCTAGCAAATGTCCCATGTGCCGATGCATAGGAAGAAAATCACGATATTTATCCTCTGAAATTGTTCACAGCTAGTCTAGGGCATTCACTCTCGTGCCTCAGTCTTATTTTTTTTAATGTGTGTTTTTTGACAGCCATCGTTGTGTGCTCGTTGTTCAGAAAAAAAAATAAAAATAAAAATAAAATAGCCTGCCGTCTTAGCCTAGCCAATCGTTTCAGACTCCAGAATTAGTAATAACATATTCATTATTACTCAAATATTTCACCACCACCAGCAAATGGCTCCACAGATTCTCAGTGCATTTACTGTTGGAACCTGCTTTTCTTCTCCTCCACCCCTCCAGTCCCAGTGCTCCTATAGAACAGTCTCCTTCATTTTGCTACAGCTTCAGAACCGAAACTTACTCTGTCGCTTTCCTCTGCTATAACATAACTCAAGCTCCAGGATCCACGTTTAATAAATTCTCATCCTCCGCTCTCTTCCAACACTCTTCACAACCTTGTGCAAGCAAGATTATATCTGCTTTCAAACAGGATTTTGTTCTGTCTCTTCTCTTATGTTCTAGATTCTCATACGTATCAGACTGATCTGCCTTCTTCAAGACGTCTGGTTCCGTCAGCTGAACTCTTTCACTTGCCTATACCTCCATTTAGCAAGCTTTCATTCAATTCAATCCATCCCTTTCTAATCTCCTCGCTTCAGCTCAAGACTAGATGGCCGCTGCCATTGCTCTATCCACCCACTCCTCCTAAGCAACAAGGTGGTCTGCAACACACTACCTTACACAAGCAAAATCAAATCTCACCTTTCAAGCTAGTTTTGCAACATATTTTCAGTTTGTTAGTTTATAGCCTTGGTACTGTGATTTTAATATTGATAACTCAGTCTGTAAAATAAAATGTTGCTATATGATGCAGGGTTTTTTATCGGTGGAATTAAATAATTTGTTTTCCCTCCACCTTGACCAGGATAAACTTGGACGGTCTTCGCTTTGATGCATGCTTTCCCCTTGATAAACTAGAACACGTTCACTCCCTTATCCAAATACTTCCAGACAAACTACACCAGTTCAAGACAGGACCTTCTTTCGCTCCTGGGGCACCTCCATTTCGCCATTCGTATCATTGCTTTCTCTACCAAGGTTTAGAAGCCCCGAAAGACATCAGAATTTGATATACAGTACTTCATATCCTATACACCCGCTGTGCATTCCATATTGGGCACCATCCTCAGCAGCCAGAAGTAAATTTAACACTAGATCCACCGCAGTTATACTCATACCTAATAATTGTATAATTATATATATTTTACAACAAAGTTAATGTTAATTTATTACATTAAACTGACTCTTGATAATCCAGACAAATGTAAACATAGAGTGACATTGTTTCTGGACGTCAGTGGGGGACGTCAGACCAGAAACAGGAACCAGGAAATAAACAAAGAGATGGAGTTTTGGGGAAGATGAGTGCTTGCTTGCACTCAGCATTTAATAAGTGCACAGAAACACGGAAAATAAAAGGTTGCAAGACAAACAAAAACACAGGACATGGCACTATCTGCCAAATTAAAGACAAACAAAACGAACTACACAGACAAACACGGTGAGCTGATATTTTAACTATTATTATTATTATTATTATTATTATTATTATTACCTCCATCTCCAATCCCGTTCTCCACTCACCGAACACACAACGCAGAGTGGGTGAAAACATGTTGCTTTTATGCAGCTGTACCGAGACTCGATTGCTAATCAATCATTCAATTGGAGTCTCGGTACTACTGCACGTGAATTAAGAACATAAGAACATAAGAAAGTTTACAAACGAGAGAAGGCCATTTGGCCCATCTTGCTCGTTTGGTTGTTAGTAGCTTATTGATCCCAGAATCTCATCAAGCAACCGATTGAAGGATCCAAGGGTGTCAGCTTCAACAACATTACTGGGGAGTTGATTCCAGACCCTCACAATTCTCTGTGTAAAAAAGTGCCTCCTATTTTCTGTTCTGAATGCCCCTTTGTCTAATCTCCATTTGTGACCCCTGGTCCTTGTTTCTTTTTTCAGGCTGAAAAAGTCCCTTGGGTCGACACTGTCAATACCTTTTAGAATTTTGAATGCTTGAATTAGGTCGCCACGTAGTCTTCTTTGTTCAAGACTGAACAGATTCAATTCTTTTAGCCTGTCTGCATATGACATGCCTTTTAAGCCCGGAATAATTCTGGTAATTAATAAAGTGCAATGCCCTGTGCTCACATATTATTACTTTTTACTTGCACATGAAGTGCTGTGCAATCCTCGTGTCTAAATACAAATATACATTTTAAACACTTGTGTTACACAGACCCATTTATATCCCGTGTACCAATGATGATACACCAACATTTAACACACCACATGCAACATAACAGATAATTTACACAGGGGCGGGCACTTTGTTACAACATTTCTTGACGCATATACTGTGGTATGACTATTCTGTCTTTTCTGAGCAGTAGTCCATTTACAACACTCAGCTCTTACTTGATCTGGTAGTATTGTGCACATGAGCCTTTGGACCAACCTTGATGAAGATTTGCAATTACTGTCTGAAACATTGTGTCTTTTGTTGTCTCTTCTGCAATCTGTTTTGATTTCTGGTCTGACACAGATAGTCCAGCAGCCACCATATTCACATTAACATCCACATCTTTTTCAGTCAAACTCACATCACCTGCTGTGTTCACTATGGGTGCTCGAGACAAGACATCTGCTAGCACTATGTACTTGCCAGGCGTGTAGATTAGATCAAAGTCATAGCATTGCAGTTTCATCATCAATCGTTGAATTCTAGGAAACATTTAGTTCA